>NC_065451.1:113859192-114160875 GCF_917563875.1 Diabrotica virgifera virgifera | reverse complement strand
ATGAAATTGTCATATTGAATTATTTTGCTTTTATGTTAAATCTGTGGACTAATCTTTGCAGACTATCTTTATCTTGGGCTATCAATATTGTGTCGTCTGCGTAATAAATTAATTTTACTTCTTTGTTTCCCATTTTGTATCCTCTTCCTTTGTTGACGCTTTTGATTATGTCATCCATGAATAAACTCCCATTTTGTTGTTTTGGTAGATGTTTTCAATGGTTTTTTTGATATATTGGGGGACTTCTCCATTATATAGAAGATGGATTAGATCTTTGAGTTTGGCTTTGTCAAATGCTTTCCTCAAGTCAATCAGACATAGAAATGCTGGTCCATTATACTCTAGTAATTTCTCAGTAATTTGCTTTATGACGAATATTGCATCTGTACGCGATCTTTCAGTACGAAGACCCTGTTGCTTATCTGCTAAACTTATCGTCTGATTCATTAGTTCTTGTAAAATTTTAGTTTTAGGGGTTGTTAGTAAGTTGTTAATTTAACAACGTAAATTATTCGGGAATATTATATCATGAAAAAGCTTAACAACAAAAACAAAATAAACGCAGATTCAGAAGACTATTTAAAAAGAAACAATTGAGTCAAAAACAAATTATTACAAAAAATTTTAATAACAATTCTAATAATGGGTATCACACTAGAAGAAACTGTTTACTGAAGATCGACCAGGGTACCAGGTGCGATATCTTCGCTATAAGTTCTGAGACTGCTGGTATAACATTTCTATTTAGCAAATTTTGTATAATTTTGTATTTGTCTCCTTCAATGTATTCTCCTTCCGCATCCCTACACCGGTTCATGCGAACCTTCCACCCTTCCACAGTGCGAAGCAGTGCTGTTATCTTCCGACAGATTTGTTGATTAACTGCGCCGATTTTTGTTTTACGTACTATAATGACTCGTGCCGAGTTTATTTCGAATTTGATTTTTGGGGACAGGTAGAAATCGCACGGTGCTCAATCTGGCGACTAGCGCGGGTGCTCCATGTGTGTGACCTGATTTTGGACCAGATAGTCTCCACAGTTCGAACTCTTTGTTTTTTGCAAATTTTTCATCAGATTCTTCGTAGTAGTAAGTTACCTCTAAGTAGTAGTAAGTAGTAAGGTTTAAGGTTGGCGCGAAGATTTTTCACGGCGGCATTTGGATTGGTAGGTGAAGCTGGCGATGCCGTCATCTCTGTCATGGACACTTCAAGTCCAAGACGACCAAGTAGTGCGACGAAGACACGATAAGCTATATGATGATCAAGTTATTGGACGACTATTCGAAATGCTGCTAGAGGTTATGAATATTACAAGAATTGAATATCTATGAGAGACTCAAACAGTATCAGAGGTATTAACGAAAGGCAATTCAGCACAGAGTTTCAACATATTTGAATATCTTCGGGACCTATTAATTATTAATGTCAATATGAAAAAGTACGATATTGAAAGTAGAGTTCCATACGGAAAACGATATACTTAATTGGTAAACTTATTCATCATCATCATGCAATCTCTTCCGTCCACTGCTGGACATAGGTCTCTCCCATGTTTCGCTACTCTCCTCGGTTCTGTACGGCTTTTTGCCATTTATTGGACATTCGTTTAATGTCGTTCTTCAAGCGTGTTGGTTGTCGTTCTATGCTGCGCTTGTCTTCTCTTGAGCGCCAGTCAATTAGTTTTCTGGTTCATCTTGAGTCCTTTAGTCTCGCTACGTGACTAGCCCAATTTCATTTCAGCTTGGCTATGCGTTCTACGATATCAGTGATACCTGTTCTTTTCCTGGGGTCTTGGTTTCTTATTTTGCCTTTTTTGTCACCCCGACAATCGATGTTTCCATGCGCTTTTGTGCCACTCGCACTTTTAGTGCTGTTGTTTCTGTGAGCGTGAGAGTTTCTGCTCTGTATGTCGTAATAGGGAGAACGCATTGGTTAAATGTCTTCCGTTTCAGCTATCGGGATGTTGCTCTTAAAGATTTCTCTTATTGAACTATACGCCGCCCAAGCAAGTGTTATTCGTCGTTGAAATTTATAGATCTGATTATCCTTGCTTATTCTGAAATCAGAATAAGCTCATTGCTATGGGCAGCTGAACATTAAGATTCGTGTAACATTGCTATTCGTGAACATTGCTATGGGCAGCTGAGAGCAAAATGAACATTAAGATTCGTCTCACAATAAAACACTGAAAACTTTTGTTTTCTATACTTCCACAAAATTTATTATTTACAACTATGTGACTACAGCTGTTTCGGCACTCCTACAGCTCCCCACTCCTCAACCTCTTCAGTTAGAGACTTAAAAAAGCAAACACATTGTAAATTATATCACTTGAGAAAGGCACTCTGCCGAAACAGCTGTAGTCACATAGATGTAAATAATAAATTTTGTGGAAGTATAGAAAACAAAAGTTTTCAGTGTTTTATTGTGAGATAAAATGAACTTCCATCAAGTAACGGTCGAATCCATCAATTATTAAGATTCGTGTAACATTGCTATTCGTGAACATTGCTATGGGCAGCTAAGAGCATAATGAACATTAAGATTCGTGTATACAAGCTAATAATATTAGACTATAGCAAATAAAAAAGGGAGAAAATAAAAGTGTTTAACTTTAAGCAATCGCGTTCAAGTGAGTGTATTTTTTTCACAAAAAATATTTGAATAACCAATCATCCAATTATTTCTCTAGTGATTTTTTAGAAATAATTTGCAAGCATCCGAATTTTATGATCTGTTCCGAAAAAAATATGACTATATCCCTCATAATGGATGCAAAAAAGATGTGTATCTCGTTATGTATCTACCATTTGTATGTATAGTTATCTTCTTCTTGTTTTAAAAGGACTATGCCATGTTTCTTCTGTTATAGTCTTTGCTCAGATCCGGAGCTCCAGCTCTCGTACCATCGTTTTTTGGATCTTCTTATAGATCGCTTGGTGTTGGGCTTTTGTGTCTTCGCCCATTTCGCCATGCGTTTAGAGTCCATCCGATCTACGTGGTCTCTCCACATGCATCGTCGTGCTCTTGTCCATCTCACTACGTCTTGAACGCTCTTCGGTATAGTTATCCACTAGAGATTTCATTGTGTTTTAGTTTTAAAAGTGGAACCACTAAAAACGTATAACACCAAAATATCTAGAGTTTACGAATACCGGATTAGTAGAGATCTTACCGAGTCTATTTTATATAATGAGTTTATCAATCGTTTTTGCCGACAGCAACTTATAACTCTCTCGCTTTTTATTCGAACGATGTTAGCCATTTTCTCCACTTTAATCTTTTTGATAGATCTTAACTTAACACTCTGTTTACATTCTTGAATACATCAAGTTGTAGGTGGAACGCAATTCAATCGAGTAACTGGGTAAAACATAGAAAGTGACGTTTTTCATTCGCATTTATTCAAATGTGAATTAACGTGCTCTCCATATTGTATGTCACTACAAACATCCGACTCCTTGAGATATCTATATCGTGGTTTAAATCTATTGACCATCGATAATACCAGGGGGTCACACAAACTATTTATTACATCCTTTTAGTAAAACTACTGGAAGAAAGCCAGTAGTACCCATATATTTTTAAAGTCGATGTTGCAAAAACATTTTTCTTCTTTTAGTGCCGACTCCACTAATGAAGGTTGGCTATAAACATTGCAAATTCATCTCTATCTTCTGCTTTTCTAAAAAGCGACCGGTTTTGAGCCAGGATATTTATCGTGTACCAGGACCGTTTTTTCTTTCGATTTTCCCTTCACAATCTTCTTCTTCTTCTTCTTTTTATATAGACATTACTCTGTCTGTTTTCCAATGTGCCTTCAGTAAGTTGTCATTCCATCTTTTTCGTGGTCTTCCCACTGATCGTCTTCCTATTGGGGAACCGTCTCTCGCCGTCCTTACTACTCTATTTGTTGTCATTCGGCTTATGTGGTCGTTCCATTCTACTCTTCTGCTTTTCACTCAGTTATTAATGTTTTCCACCTTGCATCTCCTTCGTATATCTGCACTTCTAGCTCTATCCCACAGCGTCTTACCATCGACTTTTTGCAATGTTTTAATCTCTGCTGTTTCTAGCATTCTTTTTGTCCTTTCTGTATCAGGTCGTGTTTCTGCCGCATATGTCATTATTGGTCTGATGACTGTTTTGTAAATTCTGCCTTTCGCTTCTTTTCCGATGTTTTTATTTCTCCATATTGTTTCATTCAGGCAACCTGCGGCTCTGCTTGCTTTATTTACCAGATCTTCCACTTCTGTTTCGAACTTTCCGAAGCTGCATAGTGTGATGCCTAGATATTTAAACTCCATGACTTGTTCTATTATTTGACCCTCCAGCTCTAATTTACACCTTATTAGATCTGCTGTTATAACCATGCATTTAGTCTTTTTTGGGGAAATTAACATGTTAAATTTTCTAGCGGTTATATTAAATTCGTGCAGCATACGTTGTAACTCATCTTCACTTCATAATCAGTTGTAATAACTCATACTTGTCATTTCTAATGATAAGTATTGTGCCCCAAATATACTGCTTTTCTCTTTTTAATGGTGGTCAAAAGTTCTCTGTCTCTTCCCATTCTGCGCGACACCATTTTGTTGGTACTATGATCGGTCCACGGTATTTTCAAAATTCTACTAAAACGCCACATCGCAAAAGCTTCCAGCTTTCTCATTAAGTTACCACTAGTCCAAGCTTTGCTACTATAAAATAAGAATATAGAGTGGATATACAATTTTACCATGCGATATCGGATTTGCAGATTGAATCTTTGGTTACTCAGAAAATTCCTTATCTTTAAAAAGGCTGCTCTTGATTACTCTATTCTTGATCTAATTTCTGATTTCGGATTTAGATCTTGTGTAATCCAGACTCCTAAGTATTTCATTTTGTCCACTTGTTCGATAGCTTCATTTTATATCTGGATCCTTGTTGCGACTTTACTCCTCTTATAGCCCGCTAGTTAGTGTCTAATTTGACTGGAGCATTTTAGCATGGCTGTTTTCTTTTTATTTAGTTAAGTGTTCCAAAGCTTATTAACAAATGATGTATCAGCTGGCCCAAAACCGGGGATTTTAGGCAAAAAAATGTAAAATATGAAACTTGATGGAAACATGCTACACTTATATGTCAAATATTTATCTCTGTGTCTTACATCTATTAATGGACTAAAATACCTGGCTCCTAGCTTTCACAGAGGTGACCAGGGTTCGATTCCTGGCGTTGGATTTTTTTCGTTTTTAAAATTGACATTTTGATTTTAAAAATAATCGTTTTTATAATACCACGTTTTTATTATTTATACGAGACAATATAAAAAAAGTCTGAGTGACTTTTATTAGTATCGTAAACTATGCATTTGATTATATTATGATTGACCTAAATAAGCAAATTTGTTGTATATGAACCGCCGAAGGTTCCTGAGTTGGTACGACCAATCTAAGTGAAAAGGGGGTTGCCCCCCCCCGACATTCTTTTTTATTTTTTTGGACCAACTGTTTTTTCTTAATTTTATATGATGTAAAACCGAAAGATACAACCCTAAATTTTCACATTTCTATCACTATCACCAACCCTCATTTTTAATAGCAATCTAAATGTTTCCCTATTCTCTATAATATATAAAAATTAATATTTGTCTGTAGTATGTCCCTTATAGAATCGAATACTATGCATTTGGTAGAAAAGAGTATACGCAATATTTTTAAGTACCTATTTTATATTAGTTATTAAGTTAAATACCAAAAAATTTCCAGAAATCCAAAAATACCCAAAAATATTGCGTATACTTTTTTCAATCAAATGCATAGTTTACAATTACATGCATTTTTATAAAGTATATAGAAATATTTAGATTGCTATTAAAAAATGGGGGTTGGTGATAGAAAAGTGAAAATTTAGGGTTGTATCTTTCGGTTCTACATTATGTAGAATTAAGAAAAAAACAGGGGGGCAACCGCCTTTTCACTTAGATTAGTCGTACCAACTCGGGAACCTTCAGCGGTTCATGTACGAGTACAACAAATTTGCTTGTTCAGGTCAATCATAATATGACCAAATGCATAGTTTACGATTCTATAAAAGACATACAGACTTTTTTTATATTGTCTCATATAAATAATAAAAACGTTGTACTATAAAAATAATTATTTTTGAAATCAAAATGTCAATTTTAAAAACAAAAAAAAATCCCAACGCCAGGAATCAAACCTGGGTCGCCTGGGTGAAAGCTAGGAGCCAAGTATTCTAGGCCATTAATAGATGTAAAACACGGAGATAAATATTTGACATATAAGTGTAGCGTTTTTCTATCAAGTTTCATATTTTACCTTTTCTTGCCTAAAATCCCCGGTTTTGGGTCAGCTGACACATCATTTGTTAATAAGCTTTGGAATACCTAACAATAAAAAGGAAACAGCCATGCTAAAATGCTCCGGTCAAATTTGACACTACCTCCCGGGCGCATATTTACACATGCTAGCGTGTGTAGACACCAGGGTGTTGAAATCAGTTAGGGTTTGGAAAAACAGTACATTTACAGATGCTAGCGCGTGTTGACACCACGGTGTGCCGCGGTGTTGAAATCAGTTAGGGTTTGGAGAAACAGTACGTTTACAGATGCTAGCGTGTGTTGACACTATGGTGCTGAAATCAGTTAGGGTTTGGAAAAACAGTACATTTACAAATACTAACAGAATTGGACACTAGAGTGTTGAAACCAGCTAGCTTTTTTAGTGGTTATACATGCATAGATACTAACGGCTATTGACATTGAATTTATATACCTACTGGTGTTGAAAAATGTTTAAGTGATTTAGGTATTAATAAATAATTAAACGTTGTTGGGATATAAGCAATAATAAATTAACACAAAAGAATATCATCAAGAATATAATCATAACAAATAATGTTGTTCTGAAGCTATTTCCTTGTGGCATTTTTATAATTAACTATTTAGATGGGAAATACCCCACAATTAAATGGAAAAAAATAATTTTTGTTATCGTTTCGACGCCAAATCGGGTGTCGTTGTCAAAATACAAGATACTACTAAATTAAACAAAAAATTTGTTGCTTAGTAAAAAATTCTTCTAATAAATTTATTTAATCTGACTCATTTATATCGGCAATTCAGACATATATTATACATTTTAAAGTATTTTTTACTTCAACTTCAATTTTCTTTTAATTTAGTAGTATTTTGTATTTTGACAACGACACCCCATTTGGGCGTCGAAACGTTAATAAAATTTTTTTAATATAATTGTGGCTTATTTCCCATCCAAATAGTTAATTATAAAAAATAATATTAGATTAATCAGCAGATCCATGCCCTTTAGCGTTAGGTTGGTTGTCTGTGATGTTTCTCATCAGGTTTCTGCTTCTTTTTTTTTTCCTTTTATTGCCTCGGTTTTGGAAAAATAGTAGGTACGTTTACAGATGCTAGCGTGTGTTCACACTAGGGTACCAGGGCGCTGAAATCAGTTAGGGTTTGGAAAAACAGTACATTTACAAATACTAACAGATTTGGACACCAGAGTGTTGAAACCAGCTAGCTTTTTTAGTGGTTATACATGCATAGATGCTAACGGCTATTGACATTGATTTTATATACCTACTGCTGTGGAAAAATATTTAAGTGATTTAGGTATTAATAAATAATTAAACTTTCTTGGAATATAAACATTAATATATTAACACAAAAGAACAACATAAAAATAATGTTGTTCTGAGGCATTTTTTGCCTTGTGGCATTTTTATAGTAATTAGCTAGGTATTTAGATGGGAAATATGAATAGATAATAATACCCAAGACTTTACCCGAGAGGACTACTTCATTACTCACGGGTCATTACTCACGGGCTGAAGTAAGGTTCAAGTAGTGCATGCCACTTTTAGTATATTAGTTGTATATAAACCGCAGATAATAGTATATTATTCAACGAGCTTCATCATGTAATGATAGCTATTACTCACGATGATGAAGTTTGCGGCACGAGCCGAAGGCGAGTGTCGTAATTCATCAGAGTGAATAATAGCCATTACGTGCGAGTATAATCCTATACTTTTTCTACGACCTTTTTTATTTTAATTAGTAAAAACATGATTATCAACTACTTGAGATTAAAATTATACAGAATTATAAAAAATGTAACAATGGTTGAGTATACTTTTACGTTTATACCTTGTTTAGTATGTATGAATTTTGACCTTTATCATTTTTAGTGAGAGTGACATTAGCGCATTTGTTGTGTTCATTGGAATTTATAACTTACACTTATTGTGTTTATTTTATAAAGTTATATTGTCTTAAATATATTATAACATAGTTATATTATTATATTATATTATATAGTTAAATTTAAAAACGTACATTATAACTTTATAAAATAGGTCCACCAATAATAGCCATTTCTTATTTATTACATTGACAATTGGTACAAAATGCTTAAAACTTTCGTAAACGAATAGAACTTGAATTGACTATTTCTTGTTGTATTTTTACAATACATAAGACAGTATTTGCCGTTGTTTTTTTTTAATTTTATAAAGCAACATTTATTTTTGTATATTATAATTTAATCTCGAGTACCTAGCTGACAATATTATTTTTTTACTAATTAAAATAAAAAAGGGCGTAGAAAAAGTATAGTATTCTACTCTCATGTAATGGCAATTACTCACTCTGATGAATTACGACACTCGCCTTCGGCTCGTACCGCAAACTTCATCGTGAGTAGTAACTGCCTAGCAATGCATGCTCGTTGAATAATATACTATGAAGACCTAAGTGAAAGAAGGGGGTATGTAACATTTTCTAAAATTTTGAGTTTCTTAGTGAATGAAGGTGGTATGTAAGTTCACTATCATAATATGACACTTATACTGTATCTCTAAAAAGCTTAATAAGAGATATTCTAGTGGATGAAGGAGGTATGTAACTTTTAAAATACGATTCTTAGAAGGAAGAAGGGGGTATGAAATATTGTCTTTTTCAGGTTTAAATGGTTTATAACTCAAAAATATTAACTTTAGAGAAAAATTACAAAAGACCTTTTTTGTTTCCAATGATCAAAAGAACCTAAAATAATGTACCCGGGTTGAAAAAATTTATTTTTTTTTAATTTGTTTAAATTTTTTTTTATTAAATATAGCTAAATAACTACGAAATTATGGTATTTATATGTAGGGAATATAACACGAAAAATAATCAGCATTTCTTAAGAACTTCAAAACGCAAAAATATACAGGGTGTTCCATTTGAAAAAAGAAAATTCATTAGATTCACAGAAAAACGGAAGTTCTGACAACAATGTAATTGTCACTATTATATAGACCGCATTAGAAAACCCTTTGTCACCAAAATCTACAAAAAAAATCGTGCATGCCATTTCCGAGATAATTGAGGCTTTCCATATATAAAACTCAGTCTGTGTAATATACTCCATTTAATAATGCAAGGCAAGGTATACGGAAGAAGAAAGGCCAGGTCGAATAAGACCGTCATCGCTTAGACACCTGTGAGAATGGTTTAACAGATCCTCTGCATCCTTTTACCGAGCTGCCATTAACAAAATTACTATAGCCTTGCCAATATAAATGAGTCAGATTAAATAAATTATTACAAGAATTTTTTACTAAGCAACAACATTTTTGTTTAATTTAGTAGTATTTTGTATTTTGACAACGACACCCGATTTGGGCATCGAAACGTTAATAAAATTTTTTTTTCAATTTAATTGTGGCTTATTTCCTATTTTTTCCATTATTTTGTATGTTGGTCTTTTGTGTTAATATATTATTGTTTATATCCCAACAACGTTTAATTATTTATTAATACCAAAATCACTTAAATATTTTTCCACAGCAGTAGGTATATAAAATCAGTGTCAATAGCCGTTAGCATATATGCATGCATAACCACTAAAAAAGCTAGCTGCTTTCAACACTCTGGTGTCGAAATCTGTTAGTATTTGTAAATGTACTGTTTTTCCAAACCCTAACTGATTTCAACACCCTAGTGTCAACACACGCTAGCATCTGTAAACGTATTGTTTTTCCAAACCCTAACTGATTTCAACACCGCGGCACACCGTGGTGTCAACACGCGCTAGCATCTGTAAATGTACTGTTTTCCCAAACCCTAACTGATTTCAACACCCTGGTGTCTACACACGCTAGCATCTGTAAATATGCCTCCCGGGCTATTACTGATCACTGATCACCATGGTTTTTGTTGTCTTTTTGTTTATTGTTAAACCAAACTGTTTCCCAGCATCACAAATTATGTTTAGTAGCGTCTGTAGGTCTTTCTCACTTTCAGCGATGTTGACTGTATCGTCGGTATAACCGTTGATTATTTCAATCAACGGCATAACGGATGTTGTTTATATTTTCACCGTTTATGTTGATACCTTCTGTGCTATTTTAAAATGCTTGTGTAAATAACTCTTCGGAGTATATATTAAATAATAATGGTGAAAATACACGGCCCTGTCTCACTTCTCTACTTATCTGTTGCTCATCCATGCTGTTTCCATCTAATGTTACAACAGCCTTTTGGTTCCAATAGATATTTATCACTATGTTGGTATCATTTTTGTCGAGTCCTTTTCACTTTAGACATTCCATGAGAATGTTATGTTTACCTTTGTCGAAAGCTTTCTCATAGTCTTTAAATACGACAAAAATAAATTTTTGTTGGTCTCGAACTTTTTGGACAAGAGTTGTGAAACTATACAGAGCTTCTACTGTGACGAAGCTATTACGAAATCCAAATTACTCCGAATTACTCATATATCCTCTTCACACTTTCTGAATATTCTTGCATGTATAACCTTTAAAAATGTTTTCAATAATTGTGACATTAAGCTGATCAATCTATAGTCACTACACTGTTTGGGGCTCTTGGTTTTTAGCAGCGGAACAAAGGTCGATAGTAGCCAATCTCTAGGTACACAATGTTTTATTCATAACAAATGATCAGGATTTGTTTCAGCATAAATATTTGATCGGTTGTTGACCTTCTTTTGTAGAAATTTTTTATATCATTTTTCTTGTAGTTGTCTTCAATACGTTTTGCATACATTCTGTAAGATTTTGTTACATCTCGTTTTACCAGCTCTATGTCTTCATGTACCAGGAAACCCACACCAAAGTACCTATTTTCGCTTCCACTGGTATAAAACGGGTATGGGGCTATATTTTCGATGTTATTTCTTGTCAAATCTGTTTCTTTCACCGCTATGATGTGTATTTTATATTTCTTAAATTCTTCTATCAAGTTTATTATCGCCCCTTCCTCATAAACTCCTCGTACATCCTATGTCGCAATATTTAGGTACGCGTTTTTATTTATTATTTCACTCTTTGTATTTAAACTCATTTTCCTGTCCATCGCTAGTGTTCGTCTGCATAATGGGTCCTCTTTTTTATTTTCCTGTCCTATTAGTCGTTTTTAGGTTCATTATTTTTGGAACTCTATTTTGAACGTACCATATCCTAACCATTTCCATTTTATGCCATCCACAATTAACTTTTTGTAACCAGTCTTCACGTTTTTTCCTTCAGCTCTTAATTCCTTGCCTTTATTTGAAATTTCTTATCTATTGTGTCTTTCCTTTTCTGTCATGTCATCGTTGATATAGATCTTTTCTCTAGTAATAAATCTTAGTTTGCGTTTTTCTTTCATTATTTTGTTTTTTTTTCGCCATAGTCCTTCATTTGCACTAGACATGTTTTGTTTCCTAGATTTATTGAATTTTCTATTTCGACATCCTCTTTTAGGTGCTCTTCTATAAAATCTTTTACGTTCTTTTAATATGTTACGACTTTTGGTAGACCCGTAATTACCATGTTGTTTCTTTTCATCTGTTTTTCAATCCTTTGTACTTTGTTTTCAACCTGGGTTAGTTTATTATTTTCTTTTATTATCATCTTTTCCTTATATATGCCTTATTTTCTTTTCTGATTTCTATCAGTTTTACCATCATCGTCTTGAACATATCCTTAATGTCACCAAGAAATAGATGATAAAGTAATTAATATTATATAATATATAACAGGGGTGGCCAAGCTCCTTGATAGTCCGAGCCATTTTTCAAAATTTGAAATTTTTGCGCAATTAAACAATTATCTAAAAAGTGTATGTTTGGATTTCACGGATTTTAAAGTGAAATAAAATGGTTCACGTCGTTGTTTCAAATATGCAAATAATTCTACAAGCAACCTTTACTAATTCAGGATAATTCGATTCTTCATCATCTTTCCAACTTTTTCTGAGATGGCCTATTGATCTTCTATCGCCTCTCAAAAAACACCGTCTTTAACACTCTGTCTTTCTCTGATCTACCACATGACCTGCCCATCTTGTCTTAGCTTTTGTATGTCTGACGATATTTTCAGTATCACTCTCCTGTCTATTCATCTCTTTGAGTATCAAATATCATTCTGAGGACTTTGCTTTCAAATACCAGCAGCTTATTTATTTCCCAGTGCCATATTTGTTTATTTTGTGACAACATAGCCGATCTTCAACAACTTGTCACTATAATCGAAGAATACAGTAAGAGAATGGGATTAGAGATTAATACCAAAAATACCAAATTCATGATCATCTCCAGAAACATGGATGCACTTTAAAGCTCCACCATAACACTGAATACCAAGTCAATTGAAAAAGTGAGCAAATTTAAATACCTGGGAACGTGGTTTTTTGAAGACTGGGCATCGGACAGGGAAGTAAAGGTCGCATTGAGCAAGCTCACCAAGCTTTCGTAAAATTCAGGAAGGTACTGACCTGTTCAAAATTCGATCTTCAACTGAGACTAAGGTTTACTAAGTGCTACGTATGGTCGGTGCTGCTATATGGCGTAGAGGGCTGGACACTCAAAACGAGGGATGTAAACAGATAAGAAGCTTTCGAAATGTGATTTTATCGCCATATTCTAAAGATACCATGGACAGCGAAAGTCACAAATGTAGATATCCTTAAAAGAACCAACCAAGAACGCTAACTTTTCGAAACCATCAAAAAAGGAAAACTGTGTATCAAGGTTGCACCATGCGAAATGAAAAATTCCAGTTCCTCCAACTTATAATCGAGGGTAAAATTTAACGCAAGGGAGGAATGGGACGCAAGAAAATGTCCTGGCTCCGAAACATAAGGCAATGGACAGGGATTAACGACATACAATCTCTGATACGCATTGCAAGAAACAGAGAGTTAATGAAAAATGCGATCGCTAACATCAATTAGTGGATTTGCATCTGAAGAAGATTTATTTCCCACTGATGTAGAGTCCAAGTTTCACTTCCATATTTAACAATTGGGCGAATAATATTAACGGTATAGTCTTAATTTAGATTGTTTTTTAGCAGCTTAGATCTTAGTAATGATGATAGGGAGTATAATGCTCTATTCCACGCAGTTATCCTTGCTAAGACCTCTTTTTATAATGTGATTGTCATCTGTGATTACCGTTCCTAGGTAATTTTATTTAATTTTATTTAATTTTATTTAATTTTATTTAATTTTATTTAATTTTATTTTATTTAATTACTGTTTTACTACTTCGAAGTTGAGGTCAATAATAGTTATGTTCTGCCTAACTCTTAATCTTAGATTTTTGGTTACTAGCATGTATTTCGTGTTCTCTTCGTTCTCTTCATTTATTCAAAGGCCCAGACTACCTGTTTCTTCCTCGAGTTGTGAACACACATCTCTCACGTCTTTTGTAGAATGATCGACTGCACCTACATCATCACCAAAGGACAACAATAGTTTTGATCCTTGATTCGCAAATCCTCCTGTCAGCTCAGATGATATTTTACTTATTAGATATTCTAAGTCCAAACTGAATAGCAACAGTGATAAGGGGTCTTCTTGGCTAATTCGTGATGTCACGCTTAGTCTTTTATATTTGTTGCCACATTTTGGAACAAAAATTAAAAGTAATTCAGGGACATTTATTGAAAGCCACAAATAATCCTTCAAAGAGCCACATGTGGCCCGCGAGCCACAGTTTCGCCACCCCTGATATATAATATTAATTATATTAATAATATTATTTTTTTAATACATACCTTATTTTTTGTATATCCCTCGTATACAAATATACTCCCTGAAATATATCTATCGTGTTTTGAATCTATTCAACAGATAGCTGAACATCGAGGAAACGCGATCTTTAATACAAGCACTTATTCCTTATTCTCATATATGGCTACTCGGTGTATCTCATTGATTTTTTCTATAATTGTAGAAAGTTTAGGAATAATTAGAATGACTGGAATCTATGCAGATATTCGTTGATGCGTTTATGTTAAACACCCATATTTAGTCGACGAAGTAAATTATTCCAAAAATAGAATTTTGTCTTGATTAGTTAACCTCTCCCAGTATACAACTGTTGTCGTATGACTGAAGTTACGTGTTTTTGATTTTTGTAATGGTTTATGGCTGTATACTTTATCTGGAAGTACATACTTCGATAAAGTACTTTCACTTAGATTTAGCGGATGGTTATTAAACGGAAGTATTTATGTAATGGTGGTTTTGTTAGTCGTTTATTCGCTCCTTCTATCCCGCACGTGGGATACCGATGCGAACTCAGACCATCTTCTTGGTCGGCTATTGGTTCGCACCTGAGGAAAATTCAGTACATTTCAAAAACTTAAAACATTTCAAATAAAAAAAATGCATACCATTTTTATTCAGTTGCAATGAGAAGGCAAAACTGTCTTATTTTTCACTTAGTACAGAGAGCGCAAACCAGCACTCTAAATAGCCGATTTTCGACTCTAATTGGAGTCATCATCAGAGAGGCGTAGGTTTGCTATTCTCTGCCCGAAGTGACGAACCTCCGAGAGCTAATCCTCGCATTTCAACTGACTTTATAAGGTAGGTGTCTAGCGACATCTGCTAAATGAAAGTCAAAGTTTTTCAACCTAATAAAAATATTTAAAAATATTTTTAAAACATATTTAAGTGAAAAAATTTTTGGACCATTTTCCTGGTGACACCTCCTTGGCTTCTAAAAATTGCAAGCCAGATGGATGCTGCAGTGACGACAAGAAGGAATTCTAAAAGTTGCAATTCACAACTCCGTCTATACAGCTTGGCAAATTCCAACGGAAAATGGACGTAGTTACTCTATAGGAGTAATACTTTATAGGAGTTACTCTATAGGAGTAATACTCTATTCGCGGTGTGCAAGTACTCGGAAGGGATAACCGAAACGATCGTGTGCGAATAGCGGAGAAATATTGCAACTTTCTTAAATAATTCATATTGTCAATTGAAATTGTCAAATTGACGTACATTTCATACCTATTGTCATTTAAGAAGAAAAATTATATATTGCTTCACAATATTGATACGATATGCAATTATTATATAAAGGTAAATTTAATTAATTGTATTTTGCTTGCAGTACTGCATTTTAATAACTAATTTTATTTACTGCATACAATTGTTTACGATTTAATACCATAACCTAAATCTTATTTTTTTCTTCTTATTATTTTTTTTGGACTATGGCCTTGACAATTATCCAGTAACCAGGACCATATGATTGGCCAATATAATTAAAAGTGCGAATAAAAGTGCAGAGCGAAGAAACCAGGTGTCGCTTTTCCGAACTTGCACGGTCCCAACAACTTGCACGGTCCCAACACGGAGTAATACAACTTCCGTTGGAATTTACCAAGCTGTAGACGGGGTTGTGAATTGCAACTTTTATAATTCCCTCTTGTCTTCACTGCAACATCCATCTGGCTTGTAATTTTTAGAAGCCATGGAGGTGTCACCAGGAAAATGGCCCAATAAGTTTTTCAATTAAATATCTTTTAAAAATACTTTTAAATATTTTTATTAGGTTGAAAAACTTTGTCTTTAAAACAGTTCATCTTAAAACTTTTTTGAAGAGATACTTCAAGGGCCTAAGTATATTGGTAGATACTGCATTAAATGAATGGTTGAACAGTAGAACTGCGAGAGGCGAAATTTACAATTAATGTAACACGCACAATTATCCGACCTATTCGGCTAATGGTGCGCATATGTCGGATAACTGTGCGCAATAATAGAACTTAAAAATAACCTTCGAAAATGTAGTTTGTTGAACATAAATATTAAGGGAACAAGCAAATATACGGAACAATATAACAAACCAAGTTACAGAGATATATTAAAAAAAACCTAAGCATCGCAGAAATCACAAATAATATATCCTTCTGGACTATCCTCTCCTATACCTACACATGGCATGAGCCCATTGACACCATATCGAACACGTTTTATACTTCGTCTTTTTTGCTACCATCACCACATAATACACGGAAAATTTTCATCTCACACGATATCATCCAGCTCATCATCATCGCTCAGTTCATTTTCTGAAATATCTTCTGAGCTGCAAAAATCTTCCATTGTGTACTTTTCAATTTCGTGGTTTTCTTTTTTCCCCTTTGGCCATTTTGACGCTTGTTTAAACGACATTGTCTTTCTTTTCTTTTTTAAATCTCCATCTTAAGTTTTTCGCTGTTAGGCTTTTCTGTTAATATTTGAGATTTTTGTTTTTTTTTTGTGGCATTTCTTTTGTTCCGGGTGGTTTTTGAAGCGAACTTTCCAAAATGCTGCAGCTGGATAGACTTAGAACTGCAGCATCCATTATTTCTTGTATTATTATACCTTGTCGACTAATTGTGCGCAATGCGCACCATTGCGCCATGCGAAAGATGCATGTAGTGTTTAGGTGAGAGGTAACGACCAAATAATCATACTCAATACTCAATCATACTCAAGGATGAAGTACATCCACATGGTTTTCAATAATCTTAATACATCGACTTATATTATTAATATCGCTTACTTTATAATGCTAAATTTACCAACAATGTAACTTAGAGGTTTTTACACCTAATGAATGGGCTGGTTCCAAATACTTGTACACCGGACGTTCACACTGATGATAGTCAGTTTAGACCGAAAACGTTGTGTTTTGTAGCTTTCCACTGCCTTGTGGATAATTTTTAAAGAATTTTTAATAAATTCATATACACCTACATACAACAGAAGTGTTTACTTCATTCTACGTTGAATAATTTTACTGTGTATAACCAAAATATAAACAACTTTAATACATTTTCGTAGGCACCACAGGACACAAACATATAGCGAAGCTCCTGCGGTCCTAGATTTAACTAGTTAATCCTCAGGTCTGACTTAGCCTTTGTACACATGCAGGCGTTTACGCGGCGCCTTACCTGATAAACCCAAACGCCGCGTTTCAACTTATCAAGGAACAAATGGTATTATCATAGTATCGTACACATGCAACCGCTCAACGTCGTCAAACCGCTGCGGTTGTATGCCGCTTTTGCAAGGCGGTTTGAGTTCTTCTTCTTAAAGTTCCATCTCCTAGCGGAGGTTGGGTATCATAATGGCTATGGTCACTTTGTTGGCTGCTGCTCTGAACAGTTTTCATGAACTACAGTTAAACCATTCTCTAAGGTTCCTCAGCCAGGAGATGCGTCTTCTTCCTATGCATTAAAATGAGGTTTATTTTTAATTTTATGTGGGGGAACATTTTCAAAATCGCAATTTTGTTTTTTGCGTTTACCTCGCTACATCTCCGTTCCATTTTAATATTTTTTTCTGAAATTTTTACAGTATATAACTCTAACATTTCTGAAGACAAAGGTACCTGCCTCAAGTTTTTATTCTTATCATGATAAAGGTTATGAATTTTTCAAAGAAAATGGTGCAGATTTGTGCATTGCAAAGTTTAAACGCAAAAGTTGTGTGACGAAGTTTAAAATTTAGCTTCTTAATCACGTTTGTTTGAAAGTAGAGAGTACAAAGAAGTTTTCTGGTAAGTTTTAGATCAAAATGTTTTATAGAAAAAAAAATAGTGCAACTTTTATTGTCGACATTAGAAATCCCCAATATAACGCTTATTTTTTTGAGGGACAGACAATCTAGGTCTAATTTCTCACCTTTAGTACTATCTTTGGATTATAAGCTTTCATTTGACACCACATTTGTCATTCTACCTAGTATAATGACTGAGAAGTAAACGTTCTTATTCTATTATTCTTGTAGGTACATTGATTGAAATTATGAAAGAAATGGCATGGCAACACTGTGACGCACAAACATAAGATTCAGCTGTGCGTTACATAGGGTGTACTAATGTCCAAGATGTCCCAATGTACAATGCCTTACTGTCTAAAGGTGCGTCCATAGTGCGCGCTGGTTTCCGAGTCAGACAGCCAGCGTCGAGTCGATGTGCGAATTACCATTCGTATTTAGTTGTCAGCGTGCTGGTGCACTTTAACAGGCCCATTTAAATACGAAGAATTTAGCTACATCGACTCGGCGTCGGCTTTCTGACTCGGAAATCAGCGTGCACTATGGACACAGTACGGCGTTGCCCCTATAAACAGAACCTCGTTAAATGTGGTATAAACACAGATAACCACGCCTTTTATGAATGCGGGGAAATATAAAATGTGAATAATGGCTCCCGCAGTTTAAGGTTTTCTTCTACGTCATCTTGTTACTAGTTGTGCCTTTTTTAAGTGCCTTTGTAGTATTAATTGCTCGTTCTTCCTTGTTCAGGACTTCATTTTGATTTAAGTAATACCACCCATCTAGTAAAAACACTCGATGCCATCTTTTAAAGGCAATTCGGGTAATATGTTTATAAAGATATGTTTCTTTAGCATGTAACAAACGCATCCATCATTCACAATGGATAATTAAATTTGTTGGCAAACTCAGCGATGTTTAGCAACTGCTATTACAAGCAAATCGTTCTCTAGATTGCAGTAGAATGGGCTCGAATTAAAAATTATTCAAAAAGCATTATTCATCGTTGAAACATTTCAAAGTGCAAGAGCAAAACCTATTAAGACATCTCTTTAATTAATGATTACTTGAGGTCTTACGTTCAACAACGTAGGCCTGTGTTTGGTAAGAAAATCAGGAAAATTTTTTTTTTATTATCTGCATTTTGTTTGGGACGAATTATGAAATATTAAAATATATTTCATTTACAGTTTGAAGAAAGCATTCGACAGAGTAAGACTCAAAGATGTAATAAATACATCTTCTGTATAATAGAAGAGTTTCCCTAGATATAAAAACCATTGGAAACATCTAGATACCAAAACAACAACATGGAAGTCTGAATAGATGGACAACTTACAGAACCTATAGACATAGGCAGCGGAATAAGATAGAAAGACTCATTAGGTCCTATGCTCTTCAATTTAATAATGGATGAAACAATCAAAAGCGTTAACAAAGGAAGAGGATGCAGAATGGGAAACAAAGAAGTAGAAATACTCCCTTACGCAGACGACGCAATATTGATAACCCAAGATGAAGATAGTGTGCAGGGGTTATTCCACAGATTTAACATAAAAGCAAAAGAATTCAATATGACAATTTCATCTCAGAAATCTAAAACAACAGTAATTAGTAAAGCACCAATCAGATGTAAAATAGAAATTGATGGTATCAGTATTAAACAAGTAATGGAAATAAAATACCTTGGAATTATATTGTCAAGCTACGGAGACCAGGAGAAAGAAGTAAGAAATCAAGTAAAAAAAAGCAAATAAATTGGCAGGATGTCTTAATAACACTATATGGCGAAACAGACATATTAACACTGAGATGAAGTCCAGAATTTATAAAGCCAGTGATATAATGATATGTATCAGAAATACTGTATAAAGCGATAAACAACGACATAATATGTATCAGAAATGAGACCCGATACAGCCACAACACAAAAACTACTAGAAGCGGCAGAGTTGAGAGCACTGAGAAGAATTACAGGAAATTCGCTGAAAGATCGAAGGAATGAAGAAATTAGAAGAAAATGTAACGTACAGGGTATAAACGAATGACCACTAAATAGAAAAAAAGAATGGAATAACCACATAAGCAAAATGAGGGAGACACGTGTGGTCAAAATAGTAAGAGATAAATCAGCGGGCATATACTAGTTCGCTCCGGTGGTCAGATTTTAATACCCGACAGAAAAGGGTCACAGGTAAATTCGCTCTGGCCATTAGAAATAAAAATTGATAATAAAATTTCTGGATCAATCACTAACATTTTTCAAAATAGGGACCAAAATGAAGTGAATATTAGGTGTACTAAATAATCTAATTCAACTCTCTTTTACCTATATAAATAATATGTGACAACTAAGTAATATTTTATAAAATTTCTTTATAAAATACAAAGATGACAGTAACAATTTTGCCAATATTAAATCACGTAAAACTTAGTAGATAAATACTTAATCAGATTAACCATGGGAGCGAACTAGTATATAATTATAAGAATTTTTTGACCACGGGAGCGAACTAGTGTGCTTCGAAATCAGCAATGGATTTAAGAAATATCGGCCGACCGCGCGAAAGATGGAGTGACCACCTTCCATAGAGGTATCAATCCTCCAATGAACAAGCAGAATTCATTATAAAGAGGAGGAAGAAGAAGATTTTACAGTTTCGCTTTTTATTATTTAAAAATTCATTAATTAGTAGAAAATCTGAATCTATTCATTACCTTAAACGAGTTTTAATTTCGTTGATGTGTTCTTTAGTGAAAATTATATCCCCATTGACATTCCCTATTAGTGCAGTCTTTGCTAAGAAGGTTTGCTATCATCACGGCTATCTTCATATTTGAAACTGCTGACATTAACATAGAGACATATGTACCATTATCTCATATTATTTAGCTAGGATATATGCCGTCTTCTTATGCTTCTTCTGCCCAGTATCTTTTCTTTTGTAGTGATCTACAGAAACACTGATTTCTCCCTTCTCTTATGACATGGGCCAGATATTGCAATAATTTAATAGTTTTTTCATTATTTTAAAACATCTTTGTTCATAACCTTCTACACGTAGCTTATTTTTAAGATTTTCCTGCATCTCCAACGCTTTTATTCTGTTGCTAATGTTATTTTTGTTAGTATAAATGTCTCCATCCCATACAATAACACCAAAATCACATACCACGTCGGTGTAAGTTCAGGCTCAGATCATTACCGGAAAGTAAATTTCTTATATTATTAAATATTGATCTGACTTTTATTCTTTACTCGATATATTGAGTATAAAGGTGCGCGCTTACTTGTCCGGACCAGCACGTAACGCAACGGACCATGATGATCGGCAATTTGATATATTCGTATATTCAAATGACTCAGCGCATACTTTACGGAAATGGACAACATCGATTCACACCGAAACGCGCCGAAATCTAGGAAGATAATATTTTCGCTGTTAGAGTGTAGAACAGAACAGAATGGAGCAGAACTACATAGTGTAGTGTAGCGATTCGATACGGAGTGAATAGTTAGCGCTACTACAATGAAACGAACTGGAAAATATTTTAGACCAGAATGGTCCAAAGGTTGTATATATTTTAATGTAACCAGATGTAAATAGAATGGATGCTGAATTCAATATGTTGCTGTCGGAAACTATTATAAATGCTTTCTTTGAAAACTATAAATTAGCTGATTTTTAAAGTGAAAGAATTAAATCTTGTATTTTGTTTTATGAGATCAGCTTTATAATAGATAAGAGTTCTTGATATTTTTTGTAACTCATTCTGAAGTATTGATAAAATTTGTCTTGATAATCGATTAAATCAGGAAATAAAGTAACACATTCACTTTCCGTGTTTCGTTTTTTACCAATTTCATGCACTTATTTATTACGCTTCCTTTTTGAAAGTTTATTTTGTGGTTTCTCTTTAGTGCACAACAAACTATCAATAATAAGTAAATTTAATGAAAAATGTTTTCTTTATAAAAGGTATATTTATTTACGGTATTATAAAAGGTATATTTATGACCCTAATAGGGGCCACAAATATCACAGAACGTTTTCACTCTCTAAAAAGAGCATCATCAGTGTTACCTAAAATAAGTATAACCATATTATTGAAGACAAAAGTTAAAATGTTGACCATGACCAAGTTAAAAAACACAAAGTATGTTTATACTTACGGGCTTGACATGCTGAACCACCCAAAAATACAGAGGTTAAAACCGTTTAAATGTTGACTAAATGTCAATATCAATAATAATTTTTGGATTCATCTTCCCTGAAATATGTAAATACACTGACTGAGCTTGCGGGATTTTGAAGATAGATAAGTGCGTGCTTAGACATTTAATGCTTAGCCTTTAAGGCAAATGCATAATTTGCTTACCAATTTGATCTAATGGGCGCAGACCTTAATCCTTGTTTTCGGTTACGCCTGTTATAGTATTTTTAAAGTCAGTTGGGACACCAAAACAAACTGATTGAAGGCAAATATTAAAAGAATATATCATATTACAAGAGATCATTTATTTTTATATTCGAGTATACATTAATGACGATGACAATTTTAATGTTCGTAAAATCAACAAGAAAAGAAAGATTTTTCCCGTAGTTGGCTGTATACCATCAGTCACAAAAATTGTATTGGAAATAAATCCTTTTATTAAAAATCCTCTTAACTTTTATTAAAACCCCTTTAAGGCCTACATCACAGAATGTTTTAGATTTTCTAACAAAATCATCATCAGTGTTATAATAACAGGTTAAATGCTAGCTGAGCCACCAAAGAAATACCAGGGTGAAAACCCTTTAAGGGCCAATTTCTCATATCGAGTTCAACTTCAGTTTAACCTGAACTTTTAGTGAACGTCAGTTTAAAGTCAAAATCGTCTTTCTCTATTCACGTTCAACTGATTGCAGTTTAAACTTGAACGATGCTTGAACGCTGGAATTCGGCCGTTCAAAGATTTCAGAACTCAGTTCAGATGATGTCATGGATTACGCATGCGTTGTATTAACACGAAACGATGTCATAATATAAATATATCCTATTTTATTATATTAAGCCTAACGATAAACGATATCATCATTTTTGTTTTTATAACATTTATTTATAATTGTTAAAATAACTATTTGACTATAAATACTTAAATTTAACTTTATTCAAAAAAACATAAAAATGGTCGTACAAAATGGCAACAGTTTTTTTACCTTATGCCATCTATTGGTATTTCTCGAAAGCAGTAGAACGTGTACTCACAATGAGAAACACATTCGAAGCTAGGACAAATAATCCCCTGACAAATAATCCCGGACAAAAAAGCCCCACAAATTATCTCCGGACAAATAATCCCCGGACAAAAAATCCCCACAATAAATCCCGGACAAATAATCCCCACAAATTTTTTTGGACAAAATATCCCCACAAAGAATCCCGGACAAAAAATCCCCAAGAATTTCCCGAAATTTTACCAAATTTCGAATTCCAAATCCATGCTGAAAAATTCAAAATTTACATGACAAAACAGTGCGAGTTTTTTCAAAAATCGTGGAACATATGGGGAATGAGCTAAGGCCCTGTTCTCATAACAGGGGCTTAACACGCGTATTGGTAACGCGCGATTACAACTACATACAATTTACTTAAGACCGTTCACATGCCAACGCGCGTTTTAATGACCTAAAACGCGCGTTAGCATGTGAACGGTTTTAAGTAAAATGTATGTAGTAATAATCGGGCGTTATCAAGCGCCTGTCAAGAGAACGGGGCCTTAACTCATTCCCCATATCTTCCACGATTTTTGAAAAAACTCACACTCTTTTGTCATGTAAATTTTGAAGTTTTCAGCATGGAATTGGAATTCGAAATTTGGTAAAATTTCGGGAAAACTTTTAGGCTTTGGTGGAGGAGGTAGTCAAACCAATGGGCGCTGTAAATTATCGCGCCGTAAAAAATCGCCCGTGTGGCCAAAGCGTTAGAAAGATATTTCTTGGAGATTTTTTGTCCGGGATTTTTTGTGGGGATATTTTGTCCAAAAAAATTTGTCCGGGATTTTTTGTGGGGATTTTTTATCCGGGAATCATTTGTCCGGAGATTTTTTGTCCGGGGACTTACTGAACCATAGATTAAGGTAAGTATGAGAAATCGACTCTAAATGGTATGTAGTTATATTACATAGTTCATCTTTGTTTAAAATTCCATAGGATGGATATAATTAATACATAATTATGCCCTTAGATAAGGTATGAATATTCCCATCACGTGGGATGTAATTTGAGTTGTTGTATTAACATTACGACAATCTGATGGCAACTCCATCAGCCCATCATTCATAAAGTTGCCATCAAATTTTCGTAATGTAAAGACGACAACTCAATTTATATCCCACGTGATGGGAAGGTTCTTACCTTACCTAATTGCATAATTATGTATTAATTATATCCATCTTATGAACTTTTAAACAAAGATGAACTTGTAATATAACTACATACCATTTAAAGGGTTTTCACCCTGGTATTTCTTTTATGGCTCAGCTAGCATTCAACCTGTTATTATAACACTGATGATGATTTTGTTAGAAAATCTAAAACGTTCTGTGATGTAGGCCTTAAAGGGATTTTTAATAAAAGTTTTTATACCTTTTGTTGTACGTAAAATGGTCATGAAGTACATCATAGTGTACAAAAAAGTTGTCAACATGTCATATTTAGCAACAAAAATGAGGTCCTCTAAAATAATCCCCAGGCATTAAGTATCCAACATACCGTTTTAATAAGTATGTACTTTTATTTGTGGTAAACAGTTTATTTGTCTGCATGAATAAATAATATACTTTTGCTATCATTGACTCGTTCAAATCCTGGCCTAAAATTTGAGTAGACATTTACAAATTAATTCTTGAACTCATTAAGAAATCCAACGAATGCGTGTAGAGCCGGGATTAGTTGTAAGCGAACTTGGCTCATAATTTTCGAAAATTACAGACTATTCGCCGGTACACTAGGGGCACTTTGTTACCGGAAAAAGTAGCTGGTAGTCATTCCACCACACTATTTAAAAGTCGTAACGGAAAAATAACACTAATTAACTTAGAGTATATTGTTTTATAAACCCCAAATTTTATTTTGAGCATAATAAAAATATTAATTTAAAGAATTTGCCGCATCCACCAACAGTTTATTAGCGGCATTACTTAGTAAACAAAGCTTCAATAAGGTAACATATGTCGCCGCAAAACGAAATTAATAATCATATATAATTTCAGTTTGTTCAGAGAGGACAATAAACGCCCTTACGTATTTTTCACTCTCTATTTCAGAGGTTGTATGTATATATGTCACTCTCTTAGAGATTTTCAGAGGTTGTATGTCTCTGTACTCTTAAATTTAATGGGTAATATGACCCGTATACGCGCCAATGGCAAATATAAATTTCTTAATTCTATGTCAAAAAGTGCGCAATAACTACCTCTTAAAACCCACCAAACTTTATTTGCTGATCTCAACCTGTTTTAAAACAATAAATAAATTGTTAGTTTGTAAGAAAAATTTCAACACCCCCTATCTTGGAAACGAAGCATTTGCGGACATACGTTTATAAAGCAAGCTATCATTATTTTTTTTATGCAGAATTACCCCTGAAAGTTTTCCATACTTATTTAAAAACACCCTGCATTGATGAAAAACTTAGCTGGTTGTAAAAGTACCTAACTGTTTTATGATCCAACATAAGCGAATGAATAAAAAAACACAATATTAAAAAAACATGAGGCTATAGTTTCAATTTCAGTATTTTATAGATTCTAGAATATCCCACAGTGTGATACGAACTTTGAGAAAAAAAAACACAGTTTGATTGGTAGTTGGTACGACCGGTATACAATGACAATTTACCTGTCTAGCAACAATATTACAGCGATACTGTACTCTGGGCTAATTAGCAAAATTCATGGAAAAGTTATTTACCAGCAATTTTATTGCTGGAATCGAATTATAAGATCCTATATATTAATAATATAGGTATGCAAAGTCCGCAGATAGTGTGCTACTTTTTTTATAAACAAAATGGCGCCGACAAATCGTATTTTTTTCAATTATTGCTCTATAACTCCGAAGATTTTAACTTTACAACAAAAACACCCAAATAAAAATTCACCGCAATTAAATTCTGCATAGTGATATGTTTTTCACGATTTGCTCCGACGAAAATTATCCTCGGAAAATGCGTGTTTTCCTAACAAAAACTATAATTTTCAAATAAAGTTTTAGGCAAGTAATTATTAATCAATAATTAAATAACTTAGTGACATCAAAGATTTCTTGGTATAGATTGTAATTCCAGAAGCTGGTGAAAATTAAACAAATATTTTAGCAACAATTCAATTGTTAATTAACAATTTACGATCGCAATAATAACCAAAATAATCATGATACATTGATCAAACTTATAAAGATTATAAAGATGAGATGCTTGTTTAATATTTTATCGACAAAATATAAATTTTTCTTTTTTTTGCATAATCTTTAAATTTTGAAAAAAAAAAATAGTTATAATACGTTGGTCTAATTAGTAAAGTACAAAGAAAGGTTATTTACCAGCAATTTTATTGCTTTAATCGAATTATAAGATCCTATATATTATTAATATAGGTATGCAAAGTCCACAGATAGTGTGCTACTTTTTTTATAAACAAAATGGCGCCGATAAATCGTATTTTTTTCAAATATTGCTCTATAACTCCGAAGATTTTAACTTTACACCAAAAATACTCAAATAAAAATTCACCCCAATTTAATTCTACATAGAGGCATGTTTTTCCCGATTTGCTCCGACGAAAATTTTCCTCGGAAACCCAGTAATTATTTATCAATAATTATATAGCTTGGTGAAATAAAAGCTTTCTTGGTATAGATCATAAATTAAGAAGCCGGTTAAAATAAAACGAATATTTTAGCAACAATTCAATTGTTAATTAACAATTTACAGTCGCAATAACAACCAAAATAATCATGAGACATTGATCAAACTTAGAAAGATTATAAAGGTGTGATGCCTATTTAATATTTTGTCGACAAAATATAAATTTTTCATTTTTTTGCATAATCTTTAAATGTTTAAAAAAAATGTTATAAACAAATTAACATTTCTTAGAAATTGTTTATATTATTCTAATTTTAAAAAATACTTAAAATGCGTATTTCATAGGTCTTGAAAATGAATGCTTTAAAAAAATTTTCCAACCATTTGCAAAAAAGTTAGGAAACAGCAAAATAAATATACGATATCTCCATTGTTTATAATTTGTTTTAATTGTTTCAAAGCTTAAAAGTGAGTCTATGGTACAATCTAATTACTCACAAAGAATGTCAAAAATTAGTGCAATGGTTATATTTTAATCAAAGATTAAAAATACTTTTTTTTTTTGTAATTTTTAGCGCGAAAGTAGGCTTGATACAGAGCCGGAGATAAAATGTTCACTCGAAGCGACTGACGCGCTTAAACTCGCGCGAGTTGTGTATGTGGGCGGGTAGCTACGGTACTGTATTATTCTACTTTCGCGCGTGTAAATTACAAAAAAATATATTTATAATCTTTAATTAAAATATAACCATTAAGCTGATAATCGATATTGTTTTATAAATAATTAGCTTGTAAATATAGTAATGAAACACAGACTTACTCACAATCATTTAATTATACTTTGACGACCGGTTTCGATCTCTACAATATACAGATCATCTTCAGGTCGGCGTTACAAGTAGTTAAATGCTACAATAAGAGAAAACTTGTGTTAGACCAGTGTCTGATTGAAGAGATGTTAATAGAAAGCCAAATTTAAAAAATTTTTTTATATAAAATTTCTTGAAATAAAGGTTTGCAACTGTTGACATTTCAGAATATTGGTATATACAAAGTCAAACCTATGAGTAAAAATGCTCATAGGCATGTATGTGCCAATGGGTGCATACAGTTTGAATTTGTTGAGATTAAAATTTTTTAACCATTAAAAAACAAAATAAACATAAACTGACTTAAATATGCTTCCAAATTCAAAGTAGTAATAATAAAAGAGATAGTAATATTGTTCTAATCTACTTACATGCCGTTACAAGGATTGCGTTGCAACTTAGTTGTTGTCATATTAGTACGTCCAAATTATGCTAATTGGTTTGTTGGGATAGTGATAGGGTAAACAGACATGTTACGTAGGTTAAAACACAGTAAGATTTCGAATTTGGAATGGATCCTGAAGGAAGATGCGTATGTGAAACGGGTGATGTTTTGTTCGAATGGAGAAAGACAATGCTCCAGGAGTTGCGTGTTAATTGTAGCAAAGTATGAAATGTTATTCTAGGATCTTGTACAAATGTGATGGTCTAAGCTCGTAGATGTTATACGATGCGGGCAGAGGTCAAAGCATAGGAAATGACAAATAGGAAATTGTTGTCATAAATTAATCTAATTTAAGATATGTTGTTCTCAGTAAATTAACTGAGGGATGTCATAAGTATAATAATATCATAATATTATGAAGTAGTAAGTGCCATACACTGTGTATGGTACTTACTACTTCATAATATTATGATATTATTATACTTATGACATCCCTCAGTTAATTTACTGAGAACAACATATCTTAAATTAGATTAATTTATGACAACAATTTCCTATTTGTCATTTCCTATGCTTTGACCTCTGCCCGCATCGTATAACATCTACGAGCTTAGACCATCACATTTGTACAAGATCCTAGAATAACATTTCATACTTTGCTACAATTAACACGCAACTCCTGGAGCATTGTCTTTCTCCATTCGAACAAAACATCACCCGTTTCACATACGCATCTTCCTTCAGGATCCATTCCAAATTCGAAATCTTACTGTGTTTTAACCTACGTAACATGTCTGTTTACCCTATCACTATCCCAACAAACCAATTAGCATAATTTGGACGTACTAATATGACAACAACTAAGTTGCAACGCAATCCTTGTAACGGCATGTAAGTAGATTAGAACAATATTACTATCTCTTTTATTATTACTACTTTGAATTTGGAAGCATATTTAAGTCAGTTTATGTTTATTTTGTTTTTTAATGGTTAAAAAATTTTAATCTCAACAAATTCAAACTGTATGCACCCATTGGCACATACATGCCTATGAGCATTTTTACTCATAGGTTTGACTTTGTATATACCAATATTCTGAAATGTCAACAGTTGCAAACCTTTATTTCAAGAAATTTTATATAAAAATTTTTTTTAAATTTGGCTTTCTATTAACATCTCTTCAATCAGACACTGGTCTAACACAAGTTTTCTCTTATTGTAGCATTTAACTACTTGTAACGCCGACCTGAAGATGATCTGTATATTGTAGAGATCGAAACCGGTCGTCAAAGTATAATTAAATGATTGTGAGTAAGTCTGTGTTTCATTACTATATTTAATATGGACTCACATATGCAACCCATTCAATATTTGAATTAGCTTGTACTTTAAACTCACTTCTACGCTTTGAAAGAATTAAAAAAATATATTAACAGCGTAGTAATCTTATGTTTACTTTGCTGTTTCATAACTTTTTTGCAAATGGTTGCAAAAAAGTTTAATAGCATTCATTTTCAAGATATTTGAAATGCGCATTTTAGCTATTTTTTTAAATTATAATATAATAAAAACTTTCTGAGAAACGTTAATTTGTTTATAACTATTTTTTTTAAACATTTAAAGATTATGCAAAAAAATAAAAAATTTATATTTTGTCGACAAAATGTTAAATAGGCATCTCATCATTTTAAGATTTCAAAGTTTGATCAGTGTATCATAATTATTTTGGTTATTATCGCGACCGTAATTTATTTATTAACAATTGAATTGTTGCTAAAATATTCGTTTAATTTTCACCAGCTTCTGGAACTATAATCTAAACCAAGGAGGCTTTTAAGTCACCAAATTATTTAATTATTGGTAAATAATTACTTATCTAAAACTTTATTTGAAAATTAAAGATTTTGTTGGGAAAACCCGCATTTTCCGAGGAAAATTTTCATCGGAGCAGATCGGGAAAAACACGTCTCTATGCAGAATTTAATCACGGTGAATTTTTATTTGAGTGTTGTTGTTGTAAAGTTAAAATCTTCGGAGTTCTAGAGCAATAATTGAAAAAAATACGATTTGTCGGCGCCATTTTGTTTATAAAAAAAGTAGCACACTATCTGCGGACTTTGCATACCTATATTATTAATATATAGGATCTTATAATTCGATTCCAGCAATAAAATTGCTGGTAAATATTGCTTTTCCCAAAAATGGCCTATTCTCCGATAATCAGCCCAGACTACTGTTAAAGAATAACGCTATAACATATTAAAAAATCACTTAACCCGGGAGTAGTCGCGCTCACTTCTGTAACGTCGATAGTCGCGTGTGAGATTGTATCTCAAAATACGAATTTAAAACAAATTTTTATTTTGTACTATTTTCATCTACTTTTTATATTGAAAATATATTTATAACAATTTTATTAAAAAACCTGTGTTAACGGCCACCTGCCAACATCGGCTACCTGTCCTAACGGCCAGTTTAAAAATTTCCCAAACCAATTATATGTAGACTACAAAAACTGGCAATACCGTCCACCTTTCTATATCGGCCAATAGTTCTTTCATTTTTAGTGGCCGTTACTGACAAATTTTATTGTACAGTAAAACCTGTGTTAACGGCCACCTGCCATCAACCGCCACCAGTCCTAACGGCCAGTTTAAAAATTTCCCAAACCAATTATATGTAGACTACAAAAATTGGCAATAGCGACCACCTTTCTATATCGGCCAATAGTTCTTTCATCTTTAGTGGCCGTTATTGACAGGTTTTACTGTATTACGAAAAAGGATGAAATGTGAGATTCTATCTAACGGCGCGACAACTCGCGGGTTAAAGCTAATTGGCTCTCCCCAAAGCCATAAATTCCACAAAAATAAGAAGGAAAAAAACTCCTACACATTACTACACCCTTCCTCGAGGCACTTACGAAATTTTTTCAAAATTGCAAAATTTTTCATCAAGTTATCGCGAAAAAGGACAAAAATTGAGATTCTATCTCACCGCGCGACTACTCGCGGGTTAAATAGGACAACAGGTTTAGGAAATTCGAGACATCCAAAATGACCCATTTTTAAGGTAGTGGTCCGCTATGCAGATGACACCGTTATTTTTGCAGAAAGTTTGAACAGTTTACAGCAACTCATAAACAAAGTAAATGAAGTAAGTGAAAGATTTGGACTACAAGTAAACATATCAAAAACTAACTTTATGGTCATCAGCAACAATAAAATTAGAGACGCCCAACTGCTTATCAAGAATACACCAGTGGACCGAGTAAAACAGTATACCTATCTTGGAACAATAGTAAACGATCAATGGGATCACTTACAAGAAGTAAAATGTTGAATAGAGAAGGAGTGCATTCAACAACATGGCCAAACTCTTTAAAAGCCACAACCTTAATCTGGAGAAAAAAGTAATGCTCCCACGATGTTATATCTACTCAATATTGTACTACGGAGTTGAATCCTGGACAGTCACTGAAGCGATGGAGAAAAAACTTGAAGCCTTCGAGGTGTGGCTATACAGGCGAATCCTAAGGATATCATGGTCGGACAAGATAAAAACGAGACCATAGTGATATCCATCTGGACGTGATGATATAATCGATGATTTTTTAAATGAGAATAGGGGTCGTGTGGTAGCTCATTTAAAAGGTTTTATTTCATTTAATTTTCTATTCATTAATATAAACATTAACATAATAATTTATATAGGGTGCCCCAAAACAATGTTTTTTGAATTAAATTAATTTATACAAAAAGAATAATGTATATAATTTATTTAATTCAAATTACATTTTACTACTGTCAGAAAACATAAAAAATGTGTAATTGACTATTTCACTAGGCTATGTGTAAGTGATAAAACGTCATAGCAACGCCACGTTTCCTACTGGCAAAACTCCTTCCAATATTTTTTTATGCAGAATTACTCCTTAAAGTTTTCCATACTTATTTAAAAACGTGCGGGAGCACGCCAAATAGAATTCTATTTTAGTGACGTCACGTTGCCCAGCAACCGTCGATTCTCCTATTATGAAATTCTATTTTGTGACGTCAGCAAAATAGAATTCTATTTGGCGTGCTCTGGGCTGTCCGTGATTTCTCAGCGACATAATTATGAGATCCGTCACGAAGGTGTCTGGTAATTCTATCGTTGTCACTTTGACAAACGTCATTAAGACGTAATCAATTTTGGACAGATATAATGAATCCAGTCGAAAAATCAAGATTTGGATGCCAGTCAGGTGAAGAAATCAAAAAATTGGTTTCGGAAAATGTCCCATTGAACATGCAGAGGCCCAGAAGCTCTATTTGGACCCAATTTTCGGAGTTCCTACGGGTGAGAAATTTTACGCTTGAAAGATGTACTACCCATAACGGAACTAGCAAAAATTCTCGAGGATTATGCCTTGAAAAAAGGCAATGGCGAAAACTACAAAGAGTTGTCTGTAAAGTCAATATGGAATACTACAGCAAAAATGGCACAAGAAAAATATTTTTCCACCTACCTCTACCGAAAGTATACTTTTCCGGACCTGATTGTAGGGAGCAAAGTTGTACTTTTCCTCCCTAGGGAGGAAAAGTAAAAGTGACGTCATGGTATTTTATTCATGAAACATAACTTATTGACGCCCTGTACAATATATATTTTCTATTACGTAAGTATCTATACATTTTAACGTTTATTTAAAAACACTCTGTATTTTGCAGAATGGTAAAAAACAGTAAATTATTATTCTGATTTAACAATGTTTACGTTAATAATTTGACTTATATTTGACAGTTGACAGTTATATTGTACCTACTTGTTAGTTTTAGTTCTAATAAATTTTGTTGGTTAGTTACATAAATAAACTAAGCAAAAATGAAAAAATAACTTGTTATTTGAGGAAGGTGGAAAAACCATATGTATAACATGGGAGTAAAGTGCCTTTTCCTCCCTTGAATAATTACTGCCCTCCGCTAAGCGTCGGGCAGTAAACTTCATTCTCGGTAGGAAAAGTAGCACTTTTCTCCCTTGCTATACAAATAGCTATTACGGAGTACGGCATAAAAATCGACCCTTTCACAGATATATATTTTAAATGTGCAAGACCAAGAGATACCAAGCGGAGGCAGCTTCAAAGTGTTCAAGAACAAAAGCATTATCCAACGAAGAACTACTAAAAATCATCCAAAGCTACGACGAGGAAACCCCCGATGGAGCACAACAAAGTTTATTCACCTTGGCTCATTTGAACTTTCTTGGAGAGGCAATGAGGCCGTAAACTGCAAGATTCACTTTTTCCAGAAGAAATTTGATGTTGTGGGAGAATTTACGGGCCGAATTGAATACAACAGCATTTTTTCCAAAACAAATCAAGGCGATTCGAAAAGTTTTGCAAGCAGCAAATCGCTGGTAAGAAATTCATCAAACTAAAAGTTATGCCCAGTTAGATTATTTTTGAAATTAATGGAAAAAAGGGGACCAAAGATAGACTCTTTCTTACCGTTCACCCCAACTGGAACGATGAGTCTTGGTTCAAAAACTTTCCACTTGGAATCAACAGAGTATCTAAGTGGACAAAAATGTCAGGTGAAAAAATTGGAATAGACACAAAAACATAAAATAACAAACCATTCTCATCCATCTTCAGCTGTGTCAGCCTTGTTCAAGCAAGGTGTTTCTGAACAGGAGTTAATTAAATTAACGGGACTGATAGTTTCTGCCTTTTCGGAACGATTTTTAAAAACAATTTTTAAAAATACAAGTGCGAGAATTTACTTTATTGCGATCTAATGGTTACAATATAAAAAATGCGACTTTACTCTACAAAGAAATATATCAGACTGAATTATATTCAATGAAATGAAATACATTACACATTTGAAAAATAAGCAATAATACACAGGTTGCAGTTTGGAAATAAGGTCGACCATAGTTCAGGTGCTGACACATCGGATTCAGGGTATTGGCCTATATGGGGTCAATGGATATAACTCCTCCACCCTTAGTTTCTGGAATTTTTCATGGAATTGAAAAATGACCTAGGTTGGGCCTCTGGTAGATTTTCTTCAGGATCATCTTCTTGGATGTGAACATTCTCCATGGGACTATCGTCTTTTCTTTGTGATTTCGTTCTTCTTTTTATAAATTTAATAACAAAATATGCAAGAATTATTATAATCAAAAATATTACTGTTAGGTTCCAAAAATTAGGATGAGTGATTTTTGAGTTTTTAAGTATTAATGTTTTAATTTCTTCTTGTTTCTTCTTAATTAAATGAATCTTGTCCAGTTGAACATCTTGGATATGGACTTCGGGAATCTCTTCTTGGTGGGTATGAGGAATAACTATATTCGGAAGTAATAGTGGCTGACTTTCGGAAATGAGACGATTATTGCTAAATGTTTGATCTTCTGTGCTAAACTGGCATTGGAAAGGAACAGTGATGAGATAATTTCCAGAAATTAATTGAAGGTCTGTGTTAGTACAGTTCATTTGGATTTTGGTTTTGGTTACCAAAACAGCGATGTAGTGGGATTCATCTATTTGCTGGATCATATTTCTTGAAATGTGAACTTCTATTCTTTGGCATCTCGTAGGATTGGATTTTAGTTGAAGGAGTTGAAATAGACAGTCTTCTTCACTTTTGCTTCTTAGAGGATTTTCGGGACAGAAGAATTTGGGCTTCAGGTTTGAGCATGGTACAGATGTGTATTGGTAAAAATTTTCATTCATTATCAGATAAGTGTTAGGGGGCACTATGGTAGTATGATTTACAGTAGGAATCGAGTATAAATGATAGTAGGAAAATTCGTCGGGATAAGCTATTGGAACATGGACAATGAAAACAATCGTCAAGTTAGAGTAGTACGCTTCTGTCTCTAAGATATTATAATAATTATGTATGTCTGATGTGATATTTGGATAAATTAGTTCGCTTCTTGAATGATATTATAAAATTTGAGTTAATATTGACTTTAGTTCATTAATTTTTACTATACTACTATTTAAAATACCTAGTCTCGCAAATGTTATAGAGTTTTCTATATCTGTTAGTAACTGTACTATAATATTTATACTTATACTTAATTGATCTAAAATATTTCTAGTTATAAGAAAATCTTCAAAATTAAAAATAAACTTATTAAGGTTTGAACGAATAGATTCTAAACCAGAGAAAATTACTTCTTGGTTACTTTTTATGAGAGAAATGGTATTATTAAAATTCTCTACAATCTCAGTCGATAATGAAATTTGTTTATTAAGTTTAGTTACAATTTTATTTTGGTTACTTTTTAGTTCTTCTAGTGCGCTATCATAATGTTTTGCGTCTTCTGTATCTAAGTTTCCTGTGATACATTTAATTATTGAGCCTAGTCCGTCTATAAGACCTCTTTTTGCCCTGTGATCAGGTAAGAGTGATTGGAGTTTTTGTTCAGCTAGTTGTAGCTGGAAGAAAAGGACGCGATCAAAATTTTCTAATTCGGAATAATAAGGACTACTAAGGCCGTCTTTAATTGCAGCTGTCACATTTTGGTAGGAAAGTCTTAGAGTATTAATTTCTTTTTGAATTGGTTCTAAATTAACATAATGGATAAATGAATGAGTACTAGATTTAATTTTTGCAGTGCCTAATTTATAAGGAAGTATTCCGGGATTATCTTTGAGATTCGTAAAGGTGATTTCTTTATTCTCGACTTGTTGAAGGCCCAGGACCATCATCGTTGTCATTAGGAACCTGTAAGAGTTTTTTCCGGTTAGTTTTTGGTCGTCTTAAATTTTGTTTGTGTAAAAGTCTTTTTGGAGTAGCAACTTTAATTTTTGCATCTTCAACAACTTTATCTTTCATAAATTTGGGATTAAGTTTATTTCGTACCAGAGTAGTATTTTTCCTGTAAACATCACTTCCTACTTCGTATGTGAGTGGTTCATGTCGATCTCTATTATTATATTCGATACTTTTGTCCTTTTGTTCGATCAATTTTTTATTAAGTTCTTTATAGATTTCTTTGGTCCTATCTCTTAATCTATCTCTTATTAAAATTCTCTACAATCTCAGTCGATAATGAAATTTGTTTATTAAGTTTAGTTACAATTTTATTTTGGTTACTTTTTAGTTCTTCTAGTGCGCTATCATAATGTTTTGCGTCTTCTGTATCTAAGTTTCCTGTGATACATTTAATTATTGAGCCTAGTCCGTCTATAAGACCTCTTTTTGCCCTGTGATCAGGTAAGAGTGATTGGAGTTTTTGTTCAGCTAGTTGTAGCTGGAAGAAAAGGACGCGATCAAAATTTTCTAATTCGGAATAATAAGGACTACTAAGGCCGTCTTTAATTGCAGCTGTCACATTTTGGTAGGAAAGTCTTAGAGTATTAATTTCTTTTTGAATTGGTTCTAAATTAACATAATGGATAAATGAATGAGTACTAGATTTAATTTTTGCAGTGCCTAATTTATAAGGAAGTATTCCGGGATTATCTTTGAGATTCGTAAAGGTGATTTCTTTATTCTCGACTTGTTGAAGGCCCAGGACCATCATCGTTGTCATTAGGAACCTGTAAGAGTTTTTTCCGGTTAGTTTTTGGTCGTCTTAAATTTTGTTTGTGTAAAAGTCTTTTTGGAGTAGCAACTTTAATTTTTGCATCTTCAACAACTTTATCTTTCATAAATTTGGGATTAAGTTTATTTCGTACCAGAGTAGTATTTTTCCTGTAAACATCACTTCCTACTTCGTATGTGAGTGGTTCATGTCGATCTCTATTATTATATTCGATACTTTTGTCCTTTTGTTCGATCAATTTTTTATTAAGTTCTTTATAGATTTCTTTGGTCCTATCTCTATGTTTTTCTATGTAGTTATTAATTAGTTTTTGGTTTATATTTATATCAAAAATTTCTTTAGTGTTAATGTGGCCATTTATAATATCTATCGGCTTTTGTTGAGTTACGGAGTGTATTGAGTTATTATAGCCTAAAATAGCATAAGGCATTTGATTTAAGATATCAATTTTTCCATCAGCTTTACTTCTAATTATTCGTAGATGTTCTATTAGAGTGGAATGAAATCTCTCTATAGCTCCTTTAGATTGGGTACTGTTTGTAGTAACATAATGAGTTTTTACTTTATGTATGTCGAAAAATTCTTGTACAACAGAGTTTTTTAATTCTGTGCCTCGGTCCATAGTTACAAGATCAGGAATTCCATGGTGTGTCATGAAGGTTAGAAAAGCTTTTACGATTTCAGTACTTGTCAATGCTGAAAGAGGGTATGCTTGACCGTATTTAGAAAATGTGTCTATTATAGTAAGAAACTTTTGGCCTTGGCTTGAAAAAGTGTCTGCAAATATTATTTCGAATGGTTTTGAGGCTGTGGGAGTAATCATTAGTTTTTGATTTGGCGGATTACGATCATATTTATTTACTTGGCAAATATTACAATTATTTATAAAATCTGTTACATCTTGTTTTATTCCTGGCCAATAATAGGTGCGTCTGATCCTAGTTTCTGTTTCTAGAATACCTCGGTGATTGGTTTTTCCTTCGTGAAATGACCTTATTTTTTCATGTTGTTCATCTTTGTTTACTATATCTTTTAAGATGCTGTTACATTTTATTAACTTGTAGGCAGAATTTTTAAAAGTGTTTTTTAAAGTTTCTAATATTTCTGGTATAAAAGTGTCTTCCTTGAAGTACACAGCGTATTTGTATTTTGGGTCAATGTAATTTTTAAATATATTTATAGTTTCTTCTACAATATTATTTTTTGAAATTTGGATATAAAGTCTTTTTCTGTTAGGAAATATTTTTTCAATTTTTGGTTTGACGGCTGAGTGTAAAACGAAATCAATTACAATTTGGTGATCAAAAACATTAAGGTGCTTATCAGAAATGAGCATTCCTAGTATTGGATCTTCTAAACTAGTATGTACAGTTTCTCCGTCATCATCATCATCATCTTCTTCTTCAATATCGTTGTCTTGGTTATTTCCTTGTTCTGTGTTTTCTTCGTTAATGTTGTCGTCGACATTTACAGCCATCGAATTGCTATCATCATCGTCGTTTTTCGGAGTTTTATTAATTTCTTCCATATATTTTAAAAATTCATTACAATGAATCTCTATTCGAGATAGGGAGTCTGCATTTGCATTGCAACTTCCTTTCTTGTATTCAATTATGTAATCAAATTCCTCTAATTTTAAACGCCATCTCACTAATCGTGAGTTCGGTTCTTTAAGAGACATAAGCCACTGTAAGGGTTTATGATCTGTCATAATTTTAAACTGTCTTCCAAAAAGATAAGGTCTAAAATACTTAGTTGCCCATACTATCGCGAGAAGTTCTTTTTCTATAACACTGTAGTTTTGCTCGGACTCATTTAATGTTCTCGAGGCATAAGCTACTGGTTTATCTTGACCATTTACTAATTGAGATAATACAGCTCCTACTGCTACATTACTTGCATCTGTAGTTAAAATAAAATCTTTATCAAAATCTGGATATTGAAGTATAGGTTCATTAATTAATAGATTTTTACAATCTTCGAAACATTTTACAAATTCTGGAGTGTGTTCTATCGTAGCATCCTTTTTTAAGCATTTCGTTAATGGTTTAGTTAATCTGGCAAAATCTTTTATAAATCTCCTGTAATATCCTAGCAATCCTAAAAATCCTTTTATTTCGCGTGCAGTTTTTGGAATTGGGTATTTGACAATTGCATTAATTTTATCTGGGTTTGGCTTCACACCTTCTGTAGTTACAATGTGGCCAAGATAGGCTACTTCCTTTCTGAGAAATTCACACTTATCTAGTTGTATTTTAAAATTATTTTCTTGCAAACGTTTAAAAACTTTGTCTAAATTTACAATATGCTCTTGAAGTGAGGTAGAAAAAATAATTATATCGTCTAAGTAGACAAGACAGATGTCATCTTGAAGACCTCGCAGAATATCGTCCATAACTCTCTGAAAAGTTGCAGGAGCATTCTTGAGCCCAAATGGCATACGAACATATTCATAATGACCATTCTCAACATTGAATGCTGTCTTGGGAATATCGTCTGGGTGCATCTCAATCTGGTGAAAGCCACTAGCTAGATCAAGTGTACTAAAATAGTTGCATCTGCCTAATTTATCAAGTGTATCGGTGATATTTGGTAACGGATATTTATCTGGAATTGTTTTTTCGTTCAGCTTCCTATAGTCTACAACAATTCTCCATTTCTTTTTTCCTGACGCATCTGCTTTTTTTGGGACAACCCAAATGGGACTACTGTACGCTGAATTACTGGGTCTAATGATTCCTTGTTCCAACATTTTGTTTATTTGACTATTCACTTCTGGTTTATGAACAAAAGGATATCTATACGATTTACTATAAATAGGTAGTTCATCCTTAGTTTTAATAACATGTTTAACTCTATTGGTAAATGTAAGGGGTTTATCTTCGCTATGAAAAAGATTAGAGTATTTATTGCAAATTCTTAGAATATTTTGTTTTTCTTCAGAGTTCATATGAGAGGTACGGATTAAATCTTCGATATTAATATTCTCTGTTTCATCGGCAGGCACTATGTCTGCATGGAATAATTCATGACAATTTTCGTCAAAAGGGACAGTATCGATTGGAGCATCTAATGTGACAAAAATTTCATCTTGGGTTCGGTTAAAGATTTCTACTAGGGCAAAACCGTCTATTGCATTCGAAAGACATGCAGGGATTACACATTTTTGGATTGTTTGATCAGGGATAAATATACATCCTGATTTTTGGGAAACTGGAATTTTGGCTACACTACAAGATAAGGGGTCCAATTTTTGTTTGAAGATTATCTTTAGATCAGATTTATAGTATGTTATCGGGATACTGGAATATGGAGTAGTTAATTGGGAATTTACGAAATCCAACTTAGCGTTTAGATATTTTATATTATCTAGTCCTAAAAGACCATCAAAACTTCTATGAAAGTCAAAAAGGTGGAATTTAATCTTACCTTCCTGATTGAATTCTGAAAAGATGGGGATTTCTGCACAAAAGTCCTTTTTTGTACTTTGAAATACTGCAGAGACAACAAAGGGTTCGTAATAGATAAAATTTTTATAAAAGAAGTTAGCTTTTTCTGGATTTAAGAAAGATTTAGAGGAACCGGTATCTACCAGTAATTTTAAGGGAGGATTGTGAATTTGGATATAAGGCAGTTCTCTTTTATTTGTGGAAAAATTTAATTCTATTAAGTCTGTTGATTTTGAAAGAGGCTGTCTTGAAAATTTTGATTATGCTCTTCGTTAGCATCATCATAAGCTGCTTGATCAGGGGTATTTTGGGTATTTTGATCAATATCGATGGATTCGTACTCGGTATTATACAGTTCTTCGAATGTGAAGTTTTGATTTGGATTTCTGGGGTTGTGGAAATTATTTCTGAATCCTGGTGTACTATTTCTAGTATTCGTACTCATAGGAGTAGATGTATTTGGGGCAAAATTGGGATTTGGTCGCCAAGTATTATTTTGAGCTGGCTTGTTAAAGGTTTGGGAATTATTTTTGAATTGGGGAGTACTATTTCTAGTAGATGTACTCATTGGAGTGGGTCGGTTAGGAACAAAATTTGGGTTTGGTCGCCAAACATTTTGAGCTGGCCTATTAGAATTATTTTGGAAATTAGGCTGAAAGTTTTGGGGAGTGTTATTTTGGAAATTAGACTGATAGTTTTGGGTATTGTTCCTTTGATACTGATTTGATTGCGAAGGTTGAAAATGTTTATCATTGCGAGGATCTGTTTGAGAATTTGGATAAAAGTTATAGTTTGCGGTTCTAGATCTGTTACTATTATTATTATTATTGAAATTTTGACTCTTTTGGTAGTATTTAATGTTATCTTCTTCTTTAATGAATTGAACAGCTTGTTCAATGGATTTCGGCCGCATTGCCCTAATTATGGGCCCTAAAGGTTCTCTTAAACCCGCTAAGAATGTTTTTAGTGCTTGTTTATTAAAAAATTCTCTTTTATATGTGCGCTCCTGACCAAGATGGTGTAAATCAATATAATTACATATGGAATTTAATAAATCGAGCACCTTCTCATGAAACTGATAAGGTGATTCGTTTGGTTTTTGTTTTAAATTAACAAGATCTTGATTAAGGCAATTTTCATCTCTTTGGTCGGCAAAATTTAAAATTAATGTATTTTTTATACCATCCCAATCAGTATAGCCGCTAATAGCAATAATTTCTTCAGCTCTTCCTTCTAGTTTATTTAAAATTCCGTTCAATAGCAAACAATTTTGAAAACTACTAGGGTTATTTGTATCGAAATAATGCCTTAAGATAGATTCAGTTGCATTTATGAATCTGTAGAGTTTATTTATATTTCCATCAAAACGAGGAATAATCGCCAAATTGGCAATATCTAATTTAGGTACAATAATAGTAGTATTTGAAGTACTTGGTGAAGTCATCCTATCTGTATTTATTACTTTTCTTTCCTATATAATAATCTATCAAAAAATACAATAAAATAATAACTAATACTACACTTGACTATTATTTTCGCAAAAGGATTCAATAGACAAGAGGAGTCTGATAAAAATGAACAAAAAATTTTTAGCTTACCACATTTATGCACTTCTGCTTGTTCCTGGAATTCTGGATGTCCGAATGGAGCCCAAAATCACTGACAGTTTAAAAGTTTATGAAAAACGGAAACCCGGTTCTTTTTTCGTTTAAGAGTTAAAACCCACGAATATCCTCAATGGAATTCGACGAAAAATCCTACTGACTGCGCCACTGATAGTTTCTGCCTTTTCGGAACGATTTTTAAAAACAATTTTTAAAAATACAAGTGCGAGAATTTACTTTATTGCGATCTAATGGTTACAATATAAAAAATGCGACTTTACTCTACAAAGAAATATATCAGACTGAATTATATTCAATGAAATGAAATACATTACACATTTGAAAAATAAGCAATAATACACAGGTTGCAGTTTGGAAATAAGGTCGACCATAGTTCAGGTGCTGACACATCGGATTCAGGGTATTGGCCTATATGGGGTCAATGGATATAACTCGGGTCACTCAAATGCAAGCTCTCTAAAACCATATCTGCAGCTGGATTCCAGTCACCACCAGAAGTTGATCGAAAATCTTAGAACAACAAATGAAGCTGGACCTTCTAGTTTCCAAATGCTACAGGTCAATAATACACAAAATCATGCTTTGCTAGAAAAGAATGGGCAAACTACTATAGCTTCTAATATTATATTCTAATAATTATAAATTTAATATTGTTAACAAATAAATAAAGATCATATTTCGTTGATATGGTGCAATATTTGTCTCGTGAAATAGCCTTGTCGAATATCATTCAAGAGAAAATTATTTACCATCAAAATTTTCTTCCGGTTTTATTCAAGTTTGTTGCCTTTTGGCAATTTTCGCTTATGAAATTTTGACAAAATCACGAGACGTCAGTCTCGTGATTTAACTGTCAAAATTAAAATTGCCAGACAACCAACTTTCATACCAGTCGAAAATATTGCCGGCAAAATTTTCTCTCTTATGATATATACGAAAAATAAACATTGCTTTTCGCTTAAATTAAATGTTCTTACTACTAAGAGGCAGGTGGATGGCAGCTTTAACTTGATTTTAAGCGGAAAACAATATTTATTTGGCAAATAAATTTTTTTTCTGTTTTCTGACTGTAGTAAAATGCATTTTGAATTAAATAAATTACATGCATTCTTCTTTTTGTAATAATTTTAATTAAAAAAAACCACATCGACTACGTCATCACGCTCAGATGGATGACGTCACTAGTATGATAATATATGCCTAAAAATCGTAATTTAAAAATAAAAATCGACCTGTTTCGGGATTTATCTCCAAAATCGCCCATTCTCGAGAAAATGAATTTATTTCAACCTAAACCTCACTGTATAATTATTATTATTGCGTATATAGCACCACCTACTATTACTTTAATTCAAACGAAGCGTAAAACTAATAATTAATTAGCGAAACGACCATTTTTTTAGTCGCTTTTATTACGCTTGTTAGACTGCCACTGGTCATTTCTCGATGGTTAATGTCAATTGCATGTGGAAAACTAACCACAGCATAATTAGTATCATCGTTAAAGGGCGTTAACTACAAAGATACCATGAACATTACCACCGATGTTTAAACAGTGGCGTAGATTGTTAGTACCGATGGGAAACTGGAAAATTTTTGTTATTGGTACACCAATATAGTGAATACGCAAAGTATTATAAACGAATTAAACAACATATCAACAACAACGGTGAAGAAAGTTGTAACAGAAATAGCAAAAGATACGAAATTAAAAGTACCTACATGTATATTAGATAATACAAAAATAATTTGCAAAAGAAACGAAAACTTAGAGACCCATAGAAAGGCGGAGTGGCAGTAAACATGCGAAAGAACCTTCTAATGAAAAAATCCAACGAATACTTTCTACCCCTTTTTGTAATATGTACTTGGACAAGGACTGTGGTGATAGCATAGAGTTCTGTGTAACAAGCAAAACAAGTTAATTTATGTTTGATTTCTTTTTCTTTTATATTTTCAAATATTTTTAATGTTGATATAAAACTTTGTTCAATATCAAATAGTTGCAATAGTTTTTTTTCTATTTTCATGTATCTATTCGTTTTTGCATATTGCGTCGTTCGTATTGGCGATGTTAAGTCACAATGACGACCTCTCGTGGATTTCGACGGAACTAAAATTAAGTCCTTTTTTTTATTGCCCTGCCATAATGGGCGTTTTTAATGTCAAATCGTTAAAATCGTTGTCAGTATTTACGAAAATCAATATAATTAATAAATTTGAATACAAAAGATTTAATTCAAAGCTTACAAACCTTTTATAAAAAGTGTTCTTATTTGTATGTTGTGTTGCCGAATATTTGGAGTTTTAGGACGAACACGTTCTTTTTTTTTATTTTTTTTATTTGATTGTTAACAGCGTCAACCACTCTGGGTTATTAGCTGTACTATCATTGATACATATGGTTACTTAAATCTAATAGCATTTTGATTATTACATAAGTTCACATTTAGGTAACAGTATCATAATTTGCAAATTAAGAATGGGGTTTGAAAAATGTTAACAGTGGTTAGAGTTTGTTTAGTTTGTTTAAAACGTTAATGTCTTTCAAATAATTAAACAGATGTGTAAGCTTACAGTGTGGTCCTAAGACTGCTTTTATACTGATAGGTATTAAGTGTTTTTGTCTTTCACTAATGTATTTGGGACACTCTATTAATATATGTGTTACAATGATGTCGCAATTACAATAGCTGGCGATTCAAGTCTATCTCACACCAAGGTTCAATTGAGGGCTTTAAAATTCCATTCGTTTTCCCATTTGTTTATCACTTTTCCTTTAAGGAATGATTTGTAATTGATTCTATTGATGCTGGTAGATTAATCGATGGGACTACTAAAATTTTTCACTTTATTGATTTTCGAAAATACTGACAAAGATTTTAACAACGATTTAGCATTAAAATCCCCCATTATAGCAGGACCATAAAAAGAAAAAAGCCTCAATTTTAGTTCCGCCGAAATCCACGAGAGGTCGTCAGGACCGGTCATCAGGACCTCTCGTCTAGGACATCCCGTTGTGCCACTTCTTGCTTTCTTTACTTATTTCCCCACTATCTCAATGTTGTATTCTATTGATAAATTAATTCTTAGATATGTATATCTATAATATCTATAATATCATAAATTACAATAATTATTGTATTCAAAAAATTATAAAAAACACATGTTAAACTGTAGGATAAATTTTTAAAATATGTATGTATAATTTGTTTATAAAAATACGATTACAAAACAAGTACAAAGTCAAAAACTCAAATATATAATACAAAAATTATTGATCTTTACACTTAGTTTGCACCTTGCAATAATTTACTAAAAATTAGGTAATTAAACTTTTGCAAAACACATAAAGAAGCACAAATATAATGGTGGCACACAACGAAACTTCACCAAACACAAAACATGAAAAAATCGTCTCCGTTACCTTGAGATACTCTCGATTCTACGGCATTGGTGTTGATAAAAGTAAAGCTGGGAATCATGTAACTGGTTATAATTAGCCGTAGATTTCGTGTCGTTTTAGATAGCAAAATGAGCAGCTGTCTGTACCTGTATCTACTTCTACCTACTTCAGGTGCGTTTTCTGTTAATGCTTTTACCAGATAAATCGAATCCATTGCCATCATTATCTCTTTTTCCGATCCGCTAACGCTCAGCTGATGACTTTTAACATTAGAAAAGTTTATTGATGTATTCCTTATTCATCATTTAGGGGTAGTAAAAACGAATTCAGTGTGCTTTTGACCCCTTACGAACCCTTTATTTTTCCAAAAACGGAAAATTTTCCAAAAAATTTCACAATTTTTTTTACAACAAAAAAAGGGATCAATATTATTTGAGTGTAACTTACTTACTTTGGATGTTAAATACTTTAAAAAAAAATAAAAATAAAGATTTTTTCAAACATTTGAAACTTGTAATGAGCTTTTCCCGAAAAGTGCTTGATTTTTTGGTTACTTCTCGTTGAAATATTCAATTTGGAATTTGACGAATCAGAACTTAACTTTTTCATTAGCGGCAACTTTGCATCTGTATCTACAGAGTTCATATTACACCATTTTTTTTTTCACTTTTTTATAAGCTATATTTTTGTTAAGAATATTTTTTTATAAAATACTTACTACTTTTTGAGTTATTTGCGAAAAACCAGCTAAAAACGTTTTTTTTTTGTTAATGCGCATAGTCACTCGCAAATAACTGAAAAGGTATTGACTTAGTGAAAAATCTCTATAGAACAATAGTTGCTTAGAATTAGACACTTTATCCAATCCCGGACTTATTTTGAACGTATGTGTTTCACCAGTAATATGGGCGAAACTCATCCCCAGGGCAAAATCACACATGCAATATCACTTTTTTTCTTTGACATGTTAGCTGTACGCGAAATTTCATGTCAATGCAAGCGGTTATTTAAAATTTGGAGGTTTTGCAATAATATTTTGCCGTGACTGAATGGACTACTATACGCCCACGCCATCTTGCCGTGCTTTTTAATCTACAAACAACTAGGTAGATGATCTTGATCTATATTACAGTCTATTAATATTTATTACTTTTAGAAGGAACTCGATTTGCCGCTACTAGGCTTTTAAGTACAACTAAATCAACTTAAGATATTCATCTACATTATGTCCACGCAAAATTTATTTTAATTTCCTTCCTGTATTAAGTAATAATGAACAGCATAATGTGAAGGTTAAATTTGCAAATTTTCGGCAATGTACAAGGCTATGTTTCGTTAAATAATGAAATTTACATAAGATTTGCATAGCTCTGTTTTGGTTTATTAAATATGCATATATTACTGAATTCCGCATACAGGGTGGGTTAGAACTATCGGGCCATAAACTAAAATCAGGTTATTTGGATCAAAATATCCCCATTGGACCAATAGGTACACGAAATGCTAATAATTTTAGGCACCATAAGAGTCTATAACTTAAATAGTAGAACGTGAAAGAAAACGTATGATAACTATGCACGTGCAGTCACATTTTAGAGGCACATGCCTCGGCAATGGCGCATCAAACTTTCCACCTCTGAAGTCTGGAGGGGATAAATAAATTAAAGAGTACCCTACGCAACTCCCAGAATTCAATTCTTTTCATGTTTTAAATTCTAGGTGATTAAAGAATAACACTCAGCGCCAACCCCTTCCCCCTCCCTCAAAAACAAAAACGTAATTTTTCGTTTTTATTTTTTTTTAGGTGGAATGCAATCTATTTAAAATTTTCAAAAAATTCACACGCATAGAGGCTTTTACATAATAAGTATATTTTTTATAGACCCTTATAGACAAGGCGAAAACTGCGGGTTCGTTGGGAAAATATTCCCATGTTTGCATAACTACATTCGTGAGATATCCCAGAATAAGGTTCAAGAAGTCGCCCACGTGAAAAGTGGGCCAAATTTTTTTTAATCAAATTGCAAAAATCAATATTTTTGGCCCGGACAATTTTTTTGTAGGTTTTTTGGAATATTCTGGAGGAAAAAGGTCTCCTATAATTTTTCTCTAAAGTTGATCCTTTTCGAGTTATAAGCAATTAAAAATTGAAAAAAAAACGAAAAATGGCGATTTTCAAGGTTTAATAACTCGGTAAAAAGTTATTATTATGAAAATCAGAAAGTGACTAAATCAAAGTTTAATGCCCCCCTACAAGATCTCAAAGAAATTTTTGTCATTATTTTATTACGAAGCTGTTATTTGTAAGTAATAATATTGAGCGCCATGTACATGGTAGCCGGCCGTAAATGCTGAGTGCGAGAGAGATGCCACCCCGCCAGTCCAATTGTGCATCTTACTTGCACTCATATTTACGGCAGCCTACTACTTGCATGGCGCTCATTATTATTACTTAAAAATAACAGCTTAGTCATAAAATAATGACAAAAATTTCTTCAGGATCTTGTAGGGGGGGGGGGGGCATTAAACTTTGATTTAGTTACTTTCTGACTTTCATAATAATAACTTTTAACCGAGTTATTAAGCCTTGAAAATCGCCACTTTTCGTTTTTTTTCAATTTTAAATTGCTTATAACTCGAAAACCGTCAACTTTATGGTCCAAAAAACCTACAAAAAAATTGTCCGAGCCAAAAATACTGATTTTTGCCATTTGATTAAAAAATATTGTTAAAAAATTGAACCACTTTTCACGTGGGCAACTTCTTGAACCTTATTCTGGGATGTCTCACGAATGTTATTATGCAAAAAAATCTCATGGGAATATTTTTCCCAACGGACCCGCCGTTATCGCCTTGTCTAGTAGGTTGAGATGTTTTTTAAGGGGATGAGTACGTAGTTTCTGCTTCAATGCTATTCAAATAGGATTAATTTTTTTCGAATCCTGAAAAAACTAATAAGTATTTTTGAAAAATTTAAACGCAAAAAGAAAGATTACGTTATTAGCGAGGGCCGAAAGTCAATGTTTCTTTTATTAAGTTACAGGGGTGAAAATCTAAGAGAAAATTTAGTGTGATTTTTAATTTCAAATATCTCATTCAAAATAAACTTTTTATTTATTCTAAGGGACTTTCGTTCCTCGGTAATAATTTAGTCTTTCATTCTGCGTTTAAATTTTTCAAAAATATTTATTGGTTTTTTCAGGATTTGAAAAAGATTAACACAATGTTCGTGGTAATATTTTCCAAATCTATATTTGTCATACAACGCACTCAGTCGAATAGAATATTGTCAGCATATTGTCAGTCAGACAGTGACAATTTTAAATATTTGACATGGCATCGGAAATATTTTGAGTTGTTGATTAAATAATATTGATATTGTATTTGATAAATAATAATTGATTTAGGACGTAAACTTAATAAAAAGTTATTTATTGTTTATTATTGATGGAAGATCAAAAGCAGAAAATACACCAGGATATATTTCAGTGATCCAAGTATTTTGTTGTTAAAGATATTCAAAATTGTAAGCGTTTCATAGTAACAATATATTATTAAAAAATCACTTTATCACTTTTCCTCTTTTCTCGATTGATTATTAGTTTTGTTGTACAGTAGATAAATTATTACAATCACTGAATACATAGTGAAAAAATTATCATATTAATTAACTGAATTAATAATTAAGGCAATTAATTATACAAGACCGTCGGTATTGACGGTCCAGTTAGCTGAGACGCAGTCGATCGACAAGTTTAGTGGATTTGCGATTTGCGGTCGCTGGATCGAGCCTCAGCTAGGTCATGAAATTAATAAAAGGTCAACGCCGTAGTTATATAAAACTTAATAGAGTCTACGACTTGGTCTGGAATAAACTGGCGTCTGATCGGTCTATGGAGGAGCGGTACGGCAAGGGATAAGGGCTTGCGGCTTGGTGATACTCCTCCATAGATCCCTACCGAAGGGCGTTGACGCCTAAGAACGGTGGGTATATATATATTGTTGTGATCTTGATTATTGATATGAGATGATAATTTTATATGTCATTTAATTTAATCAATGCATTACTAATAATCTAATTAATTTACCAGATCACATATCAATATGTTTTTAATCTCAGGGCTATTTATAAAATTAATTACTTACATACGTGGCTTCTAAGTATTTCTTAATGGTTCCTAATCAGGATAGGAAAGAAAAGAGTAAAATAATAACACATATGGGTTACAATTGTAATCAAAATATTGTTTATTTTATTTAAATGGCAATCACTGCTTAATATTTGCTATATCTTATTATTCTTAAACATAACATTTACACATGGGAATCTTATTTCCTTTTGATTTCCAATTTGAAAGTTTTTATTAACATTTAACTATTATGATTTATCAGCAACAATTCTATTTAAGTTTGATGAAGCTTTTCTGATATTATTGATTATGTTTCTTCAATTTTAAATGTGGTATTTACTACGAAAAACCCATACATTCATGTCCAAACAAATGAGACTGACCTTTTTCTGGTGCACTGAGAATGTCTTCACACAAGACCCGTTTCCTGCTATCCTTGGCTGCAATCAAAACCTCGTCCTGGCTTCCAGTAATGTTCTCCTCTGAAACTAACTCGTATAGCTCTCGTTTCCTGCTTCTGTCATGATGCTGTGTTCTACCTTTTTCGAAACTGCAATCAGCTACCGGGAACTCTTGGCTCAAGGAGGTTCTTTTACTCTCAACCTGGCCTACCTCTCGTTCTACGATAGATACTCCACACTCACGGAACTACACCGGCTTTCTCACTCTCCGTACACTACCGTCTACTACTCGACTTCACTTCTCGACAGCTCAAAACATTCTGATCTCTATTTGTCATTCATTCCCCTACTTTCTAAATATCCCTTCCAGATTCACAAATCAAACTTCCACCACCAACTCTCATTCGCAGTATTCCTCAAAACCGATTTTTAAACTTTCTAAATATGCTTAATGGATTTCAAAGAAAATAGTTAATTCCCATTCTAAAATTACTTTCTACTATATACAAATTTTAATGACCTATTCTCTATTTCCACTTAGTCTTAATTAGCATCGGCTAATGACCGATCCTTCCGCGAACAACGATAATGACCTATTAACGATTTCACTTGAGTCTTATTTAATCACTTCTTAAAATTAAATATAACAATTTGTTGTATACAGGTTGTTCTAAATTTATATGCCCGTGGTTGAGAAAATTGAAAATATTTTATATTAAATTGAAATCTGTCTATAATTATCAAATTTTAATTTTCATATCAAATAGAAATATAACAAATCCCCGCCTTGTATTCGATAAAATTTATCTGCATTTTTAAATAAATTTTCTCGAGGCAAAACCAACTCCCTGTATATTTCCTTACTTTAATCTACGTCTTATATCCTAACTTACTATCTACTTCATGTAATTCTGTCTTTTATTCGTGATATTTGTATACATCGTGAATATTATAAATTCCTCGGATCTTTTCCGAGTTCCTGTGCCTCAACTCATAACTATTTATCCCATTTTCATTATTCACGATATACGGGCCTTCGAAAACAGGCATCAACTTTGCGCAAATGCCCCCAGGAAGATTTGATACTCGTAATGCCCTCACGAGTACTTTTTCACCCTTTTGGAAAGTCACTGGTCTTCTTTTTCTATTTTGTTCCTGTCTTTGGATATATTTTTCGTTGCTTCGCCGTAATCTTCTCTGTACGGTTTCAATCACCTGTTGATATTCTTTTGGCTCTTGGTCTTCCCATGGCCTTATCGGCAGTACACCCTTCATGATGTATTCTGGGGTCTCTTTTGTTACTGTGCTCGGAATTGTATTTAGATACCTTTCTATTTCCACCATTTTCCTGTCCCAGTGGCGATGTTGACCATCTGTTGCAATGCGAAGAAATTTCGTCACTTCCTGTATGAATCGTTCCGAAGGATTACTCTGTGGATGCCTGATGCTGACAAAATTTGTCTCTATTCCTCGTTCTCGAAGTTGTCCCTTGAAACGATCATTTCGGAAATACGTTGCATTGTCCAGTAGAATCTTTTTTGGTGTTCCTACTATGGCTATAAAATTGTCTATTTTTCTTAATATTTCTTCCCCCTTTGTGGTGCGGCAACTATATAATTTTACGTATTTTGAAAACACATCCACCATTACCAGAATATGTTTGTTCCTTTTAGTGGTCATAATTAGATCGCTTAACATATCTATTGCTACAATGTCTAGTTTGTTTCGGGCTTCAATATTTTTGGCAACATTTTCGTTTTTGAAATTCCGACTCTTATATTTTTGACATACATCGCACTTCTGGGTAATTTCCTTTGCAATGCGGTAATCCTGTCGGCTTATGTAATTTTCCCTAAAAACGAGCCAAACTTTTCTGCTACCGATATGCCCATTGTCCTCATGTAATTTCTTTATTATCTTTTCGGCCAATGTCTGTGTCACTAAATATAGTTCCTTTCCGTCTATTCTCTTAAAATATATGTTATTTTCTACTTCCGCTCTTCTTTTTTCTCTTTCCTCTAGGTCTTCCTGGTTTGTCCTTATCTCATTTAACGAATATATCCCTTCTTCTTGTATTAATCTATTTAGTCCCACCTGTAGAGTAATTGTTTCCTTTTTTCCGGTGTCCTCATCCCGTGTTAGAGCGTCGGCTATTATGTTGTCTTTCCCTTTTATATATCGGAACTCAAAATCATACTCCTGTAATAATAGAATGCCTCTATGTATTCTATTATTTACTAATCTATTCTTCATGATATGTACTAAAGCTGCATGGTCTGTTTCGATTGTGAATTTTGCTCCCAATAAGTAAAACCTCAATTTGTTTACGCAATATAGTACACTGGCAAACTCCAATTCTGTAACACTATATTTTCTCTCATGTGTTTTAGTCACTCGAGATATAAAACATATCGGCACTTCTTGGTCGTTTTGTATTTGAGACAGAACTCCTGCAAATTTTTGTATGGACGCATCAGTTCGGAGTATAAAAGGTAAATTGTAAATGGGGTGGTATATTTTCGTTCCTTTTGCGAATTCTCGTTTTAATGTTTCGAAAGCTTCCTCCTGTTCTTCTTTCCAATTCCATTTTATTCCTTTTTTAAGCAATTTTATCAGAGGGATTTCCTTTTGGCTCAAATCGGGAATCAGCTTTTTAAAATAATTTATCGTGCCAAGAAAACCTCTCAATGTTTTCAAATTCGTTGGTCTTGGGTATTCATCTATGAGCTTGACTCTGTCTTCGGCTAATCTTACTGTTTTGGTGTCCAATTGAAAACCCAAATAAATGACTTCTTTTTGAAAAAATTGACATTTTTCAATGTTTAATTTCAATCCCGCTGTGTCCAATTCTTTCAGAATTATTTCTATGTGTTCCAGATGACTCTGAGTATCTTGTGAAAAAATTAATAAATCATCGATATAATGAACTATGAAATCTTCATGGCGATTCAAAATGGTATGTAGAGCTCGGACGAGTGCAGCACAAGCACTCTGCAATCCAAATGGCACTACCTTAAACCGGTAGACAATACCATCAATAGAAAAAGCGGTGTAGTTTCTACACTTTTCAGCTAACGGTATCAACCAAAAACTGTGTTTTAAGTCAATTTTCGAAAATATGTGTGACCCGGTGATTCTTCCAAAAATGGCCTCGATGTTTAGAGGTGATTCATATTGTGATACAGTGTGCTGGTTGATATTCCTGGCATCTAAACATAATCTCAATTCTCCATTGCTTTTCTTTACTATCACAATCGGGTTAACATACGGTGAATCACATCTTTCGATGATTTGATCTTCCAACATTTTATTTATTTCTTCTTTCACCTCTTGTCGATACTTGTATGGAATCGGGTAAGTCTTTGATCGAAAATTTCCCAAGTTTTTCACCTCAAATGAATGTTCGTACTTTTTCGCCACTCTGTTTTCCTCATTGATCAAATTTTCGTAGTTTCTTAACATCAACCGCAATTCTTTTTCTTTCCCTTCTCCACATATCAATTTTCTGTCTTTTTTTTCAGATTCTTCACACATGTTTACCGTGCATTCTGCATCCTCGTTTGCATATACCTCCTCTTCAAATACTACTGTTTCAATCATATTCTTTTCACTTTCATTTTTTAGCTTTATTTCTTCTTCTCCTGAGCTCGTCTCTTCTTTTGAGGAATCGGTTTCCTTTGTTTCTGATACTCTCAAACTTTCTTCTTCTGGGCTCAACTCTTCTTTTGAGGAGCCACAGGTTTCATTTTCTTTTATCCTTTTCCGACCTTTTCTCCTTTTTTTTCTTTGTCCTTGCTTCGCTGCCAAATTCATTTCCACTGTTTGTTCTTTACCTGATTCGTCCGTATTTTGTTTCTCATGTTCCTTGTCCTGTTCTTTTTCTTTTTCTTCTGTTAGTTTCATCGTATTATTTTTAAAATCTATCACTACATGTTTTTCTGCCAATTCGTCAACTCCTACTATCATGTCATGTGACATATTTGGCATTATTACACATTGTAGTGCATACATATTCTTACCCAGTCGTACCATTACTCGTATGCCTTCATTTATAGTTGCCAATGTCCGTTTGTTTGCGCCCACTAAATTTACCCTAGGTATTTTGTAAATTAAATTTGTTAAGTTAACTTCTTCTATTAGTTTTCTGTTGACCAATGTTATTTCAGATCCAGTGTCTATCATAATTTTAATTGGTTTCTCGTTGATAAATCCATCCACAAATTTTAAATTAACTCCATTTTTCTTTTCGTTGTTTCCTGCCAATTTAATAAACTCCTTGGGGTGACAAAAGATTCCTGTTTGATTTTTGGTTTTTAGTGAGCGCCGTCGTGAAAAGACGCCGGTTGCTCATCGTTGTTTATATTTTCGTCATACTGTCTCTCTCCGTCATATTCATCTGTCTGGGTATTATTTACTTCTCTTCTATTTTCTCTTGGTCTGTCGGATCTGTTTCGGTTTTCTCGATATCCCTGTTCATTTTGTCTACCATTATTTCTGTTTTCTTGATTTGAGCGTGTGATGTTTCTATTCTGGTATTCTCGATTTCTATCCTCATTCCATTGCCTATTTCTTTGTTCATAATTTCCTCTTCCGTTGTCTCTATTTTCGTTTTCCCTTCTGGGATTAAAATCTCGTCTTGTATAGTCCCTCCTATTTTGATTTCTATCTCTGTAATCTTGTGTTTCTCGGGGCCTGTAATCTTCTCGCGACCTTCTTGATTTTCTTTCTCTTAGACGTGATTCTCTTATTTGTAGGAATTGGCATAAACTATCTATGTCTTTGTAATTTTGCAATGTGATATAGTCTTCCAGCGTTTCCTCGAAATGTCTTGCAATCAGTTCGACTAATTGTTCCGATGAGTAATTATATTGTAAATGTTTTGCATTATTGTAAATTTGCAAAGCATATGTCCTTTCTGATACACCCATCCTATCATTGTATTTCCCATTTTGCAATTCCTTGTTAATTTCCAATTGTTGGACCTTTCCCCAGAAATAATTCAAAAATTTTTGTTCAAATTGTTGCCAATTGCCGAATTCTTCTTCTTTACTATCGAACCATAGGCTTGCTTCATATTTGAGATAGTTTCTGATAGTTTCTTTTGCTGTTTCGAAATTTCCGATGTGTTGTATTTTCTTTTTCAGGCTATTTATGAACGGCACTGGGTGTAATCTTCTTACATCCCCGCCAAACCTTATCTTCACGTCATCTGTGCTATGTATAACCATTTCTCTTCTTTCTCCGACATTTTGTTGAGTATTGATTTCCGCAATCTTTCTTTCCACTTCTTCTATGTCTGCTTGAATAGCGTTTTGCAACTTGTTTTCCAAACTTTCCATTTCTTTTTTCTGGCAATTCGTTATCTCCTTTATTTTATTTTGAATTTTCATTTCTTGTTCTTTCATCTCGTTTTTCATTGTTGTCAAACATCCTTTTACTTCCTTTTCATACTTTCCTATGCGTTCCTCCATTTTCTTGTTGTTCTCTTCTATTGCTTGTTTCATTTTTTGTTGTGTTTCATCCATTTTTTGATCCAATTTTTGTTGTGTTTCATCCATTTTTTGTTGTGTTTCATCCATTTTCTTTGATGTTTCTTCCTGATTTTTATCCATTGTCCTTTTCGCTTCATCCATTGCTAGTTTTGTTTCTTTTTGATTGTCATCCAGTTTTTGTGACTGGAGTTGCATCAGTTGTAATAGTTTATCTATTCCTGATAATTCTTGCTGTTCTGATGCCATGATTGTCGTGTCTAAAATATCTTCTTGGTCTGAATGTTCTTTTTGTTTTTTGTTGTCCTTGCTTTGGCTTCTTGTCACAGACATTTGTTTTCAAGAAGTACTGTCCCCGCCAAATATGAAATTTTACTAGTATGTTACCAAGACGACTTTTTCTCACCCAAATATTATAAATTGTCAATAAATATATCAAATGTAATATCGTAAAAATAAAATATTAAATCAGTTATGTAAAATTTGTACCTAAAGAGATCTAAAATTTTATGTTATCAAATGTAAGTATCTCACTTTTTACCACAGGCATATAAATTTTCAAATACCGGCTTTACTCTTTCTATCCTTCAAATTTGCCACTAGAAATACTTTACAATGCCCTCCACGTTGGACGACAGTTGTTGTGATCTTGATTATTGATATGAGATGATAATTTTATATGTCATTTAATTTAATCAATGCATTACTAATAATCTAATTAATTTACCAGATCACATATCAATATGTTTTTAATCTCAGGGCTATTTATAAAATTAATTACTTACATACGTGGCTTCTAAGTATTTCTTAATGGTTCCTAATCAGGATAGGAAAGAAAAGAGTAAAATAATAACACATATGGGTTACAATTGTAATCAAAATATTGTTTATTTTATTTAAATGGCAATCACTGCTTAATATTTGCTATATCTTATTATTCTTAAACATAACATTTACACATGGGAATCTTATTTCCTTTTGATTTCCAATTTGAAAGTTTTTATTAACATTTAACTATTATGATTTATCAGCAACAATTCTATTTAAGTTTGATGAAGCTTTTCTGATATTATTGATTATGTTTCTTCAATTTTAAATGTGGTATTTACTACGAAAAACCCATACATTCATGTCCAAACAAATGAGACTGACCTTTTTCTGGTGCACTGAGAATGTCTTCACACAAGACCCGTTTCCTGCTATCCTTGGCTGCAATCAAAACCTCGTCCTGGCTTCCAGTAATGTTCTCCTCTGAAACTAACTCGTATAGCTCTCGTTTCCTGCTTCTGTCATGATGCTGTGTTCTACCTTTTTCGAAACTGCAATCAGCTACCGGGAACTCTTGGCTCAAGGAGGTTCTTTTACTCTCAACCTGGCCTACCTCTCGTTCTACGATAGATACTCCACACTCACGGAACTACACCGGCTTTCTCACTCTCCGTACACTACCGTCTACTACTCGACTTCACTTCTCGACAGCTCAAAACATTCTGATCTCTATTTGTCATTCATTCCCCTACTTTCTAAATATCCCTTCCAGATTCACAAATCAAACTTCCACCACCAACTCTCATTCGCAGTATTCCTCAAAACCGATTTTTAAACTTTCTAAATATGCTTAATGGATTTCAAAGAAAATAGTTAATTCCCATTCTAAAATTACTTTCTACTATATACAAATTTTAATGACCTATTCTCTATTTCCACTTAGTCTTAATTAGCATCGGCTAATGACCGATCCTTCCGCGAACAACGATAATGACCTATTAACGATTTCACTTGAGTCTTATTTAATCACTTCTTAAAATTAAATATAACAATTTGTTGTATACAGGTTGTTCTAAATTTATATGCCCGTGGTTGAGAAAATTGAAAATATTTTATATTAAATTGAAATCTGTCTATAATTATCAAATTTTAATTTTCATATCAAATAGAAATATAACAATATATATATATATATATATATATATATATATATATATATATAATTATACAAGTAATAGTTATCCAAGAACATTCAAAAGCCATCTTTAAAGTTAATGACGACATTGTCAAGTAAAGTTTACATACAGTCGGAAAAATGAAAGAATACCCATGAATCATGAACGATCACATCAATCACTTATTTTGTATTTGCTGTCTTTTTCTATAAATAACAAACGTTTGTTGCAGAAAATGACAGCAAATACAAATAAGTGATTTATGTGATCGTTCATGGGTATTCTTTCATTTTTCACGTCCTCACTATATTTGTTTATAAGCCAAAAAATTGTTTATAACTTTGAGGCGGCGTAAATAGTCCGATTTTAATTCTGTAAAGTGTATTAGATAGGTAGAGCGCTTCTTGATATGTAAAAAAATTATACCCTGTTCAACGAATATACGACTATTTTGGATTATCTCGACAACGAATATATTACTGTGCCAAATATGAAGAACGAAAGTAAGTTGCAAATCACGTTGTTGCTTATTGGAATTATTGACTTACTAGAGCCATTTACTTTCGTTCTTCTTATGTTGCACACTAAAATATTCGTTGTCGCGATAATCCAAAACAGTCGTATATTCGTGTAATGACATATAGCAAACTTCTAAATGGTCTACTTTTGGTTCAGAAAGTTTTTAAAAAATTTGAACTTGTTAAAAAAAATTAGATTGCAAAGTTATTATGCAAAATCTATTATGTCAATTTTAATGAAATTTGTTGGACGGATTAAGTCTGTTGTAAGAATTTTCTAAGCGAATTACGAAGTTTCTAAGTGCAACAAAAGTGGTTGAAAAACATTGAATAAAAACAGGCTTATTTTGCCCCCTGATTTTGTATTTATTTCTAGTTTGCAGAAAGGGTAATAATTTAGGACATTTTAAACCAGTCGTATATTAAACCGTATTTTAAACCGTTCATACAAAATTTAAGAATCTTTATTTTATTTCCGTACGACTTTGTTCCAAAATGAATCGTTTTAAAGTTATAAGCAATGAAAGTTGAAAAAAATCGATGTTTTTCGAAATTTTTAAATATTTTAATTTTTTTATTAATGTTCTGGGCATATTTAAGAAGGAGCATAAGTCAAGTATAATTACTGAAGTTGTCGTCTAATTTTATCTGCAAAAATCCGAATGCCACTTCTCACATCCACCTCAAAACAAATCCGCCCTGGTCTACAAAGGTATTCCTCTAAATCGAAGTAGCCTGTAAAAACCGATTACAATATAGAAGCCTACAACTGCCTAGACTACTTTATTTTATGTTTTACGGATAACTTTATGTTTTCTAAATTCGTCCTTTTTTGTTTCAGTATGGGCATTCCTGTGATTCGTCTATTCCAACAGGATGGCCATTGTGTCTCGGCAAATCCGGTATAGCCGTCCACCTAGGCCTACTAGATAAATCAAATGTGAGAAACAGAGACTGTTACCTTTGTGTTAGAAACCGAAGTACCCCAGGGTTAGAAGTTACGCTTTTTTGGCGACAACAGCAACAACTACATAGCCATACCATTGCCCAATTTAGGGATCCATCACAATCCTTAGATGACATAATGTGTTCGAACCTCAGGTAAGACTTTTTTTATATTTTTATTTCCTATTTATATATGATTGTGATCTACTTTGATTAATTAATCAATTAATTATCTCATTATTCAAACAAATCAAATATAAATAAATTGTAAATCTCAGGGCTAAATTATGCTATCAATACTTACTTTCGTGGCTTCAAAATATTTCTCAGTAGCTTCCCAATAGGGATAGATAAAATGGAATAAAATAATACACATATGAATTTTAATTAGAAATTATAAAAGTCGTTTATTTTATCTAACGGAAATAAATGTTTAATATTGCAAATTTTCTTTATTCTTCTATCTTTATTTTATCTAACAATTATGAAAATAGGAATCCTATTTCTTTTTATCTCCGTTTTTTAAATAATTAACTATGAATCTCTCTACCTCTGCTATACAGGATGTTCTACCTGTTCAAATTTTTTTGATATAAAAAAAAATTATTTTATCAATATTATTGTATAAAAAAAACAACTATAACGATTTATAAGTAACAAAATTGATTGAGGTTTGATGATTTTATAATAGTGAAATGTGTAGTTCAATATGTACTGTGGTATTTAATACGCAAAACCATACATTCATGTCTCAACAAAAAATAAAACTGACCTTTGCTGATGATTCGACAATGTCTTCAGACAAAACACGTTTTCCTCTCTGCTAGTGTTGCGATCAAAAGAAATTCGTCCACGTTTTCCAATAATGTTCCTGCTCCTCTGCAAACTCGTTCTCCCTTTCCTCACTATGTCTCGTACAGTACTCGTTCCGGCTTTCTCCTGATGCAGTATTCCAACTTTTTGAAATACTTAAACAACACTGGATACTTTAGACTCAAAGAGTTATATCATCTCTCGACTTGGCCTATTACTCGTTCCACGATATGATGCTTGTCACTTTTCCAAAAACCAACCGGCGTTCTACTTTTTTTTTGTACACGACCCTCAAAACTGGACTCTTCCTTTCGATCCAACAAAACAGACTGCTTCTCTCTCCTCATTCATTCGCATCCTTCCAAATCGTTCCCCTCCAGAATTAATTTTCCAGCCAATCAAAAACAACTTTCAATCATGACATATTTACCAAAAAATACTTTCCTTTTTCTAAACATATCTTTATGGATTTTCAAGAAAAAATAATATTCCGACTATTTTAATTCTATTTTCAAACTAATCATATTTTTATCTATGTTTAAGAATCTTAATACACAGGTATATTTTTTTAACTGTCTACTATATACCGTGCGGCTAATGAAATTACCTACCCGCATATCTTGAAAAACTTAATGACCTATTCTTTTGTTTAATAATATATAATGTCCGTGGTTTTGATAAACAGTTCAAAGAACACTTTCTTAAAACCAGCACCTTAATTGCTTATTTAAACGCATTGTTCATGGGGCTAGTAAACACTTCTGCGAAAACACTTTCTTGAAAACTAGCTATGACTATTTTTACAAAATTTGTCTTATACGGGATGTTCAAAATTTATATGCTCGTGGTTGGGAAATATAAAAATTTTTATTTTAATTTGAATTTTAAATATAAATATAGTCTTTTATTTCCCATGTCAAATCGGAATATAACAATATGTATAAAATATATCGACTTAATTCGACTCCAGATATTTTTGATTTCTTCTTATTCTTGATGTGCTTATCCGTAACGAATGTTGGCGATCATCATGGCAATCTTTATCTTATCTGCAGCAACGCGGAAAAGCTGCACAGCAACTTTCGAGATTTGATGGTGGTCAGTACCTCTCGATTCTTCTTCATTCTTCTGACGACCTCCTCATTTGTGACTCGGTCAGTCCACGGGATACTAAGTATTCTCCGATATAGCCACATCTCAAATGCTTCCAATTTTCTGCACGTATCCTCGTTTAAGGTCTACGATTTAACACCATATAAAGGACAGAAAACCATTCTTACAAGACACGCAGCATTCTTATTTTTCACCAAGAAAGAGGATGTGGCTCTTGAAGAAGGCTCCCATCCGGTTGAAGGTGGATCTAGCTTTTCCGATGCGCGCTCTTATCTCTTGGTTGTTGGTGCCATTTATTATGGTGCCGAAGTAGTTTTAGTACTTCACTCTTTTTACAGATATTTACAGGATTTTGGTTGACGTAGAGTTCGATGCTCGCTCTTATTTCTTGCTAGTTGGTCCATTCTTCATTTATTATGGTGCCGAGTTAGTTGTAGTGCTTCACTCTTTCTACAAGGGTTTCGTTGACGTAGAGTTGACCGTCGTTCATCATTTTCTTGCTAATGCTAGTAATGATCATGCGCTTTGTCTTCTTTACGTTTAAATTGAGTCCATATTGTTAACTGTAATATGCGATTTTGGTCATAAGGACTTATAGGTCTTCTATGTAGGTTGTCCGCAAATACTATGTTGTCATCTGCATATCTGATGTTGTTTAGCCGCTACCCATTTAGTAGAATACCTTTTTCAGTTTAGTGCAAAGCTTCGATAAATATTTTTTCAGAGAAGAGATTGAAGATTAGAGGAGAAAAAATACAGCCTTGCCTTACTCCACGCATGATTTTCACATATTGGGGGTGTTCACCTTCAACTCTGAGATTTGAGGTCTGATCTCAGTAAAGCTTTTTAATTATTTTCAGATATTGATTGTGAATTCTTGCCTCTTTTGTATACGTCGTGTATACGTCGCAACTGACGTCTCTGCATCTCTGGAATAAGACTTGTACTGAGAACAAAGCCTCTCTTGTACCAACATCATTGATAAACTCAAACTTGTTGGAAGAAATTTAACTTTCACAGAGCTTGTAAATTCTCTTATGGATTATCTTTGGGAACAATTTTGGAAACTCATGAGGATTATCGTACGGTATTCTTCGCATTTTTTGGCACCTTTTTTTTTGGAATTGGTTATGTTGGTATTTGTACAGAGTTGTATATTTTGTTGAGTATCTTTGTGATTATCGATATTGATTCGTTCTCCATTAGTTTGAGTAGTCCTGCTTGTATATTATAAGGACCTGCTGCTTTGACATCCTTAGCTCTGTCATTGCAGAACAAACTTCCTGCTGTGATATTGTTGGTACATCATTTAACTCTTCTTCTAGCTCAAAGGTGTTATCTCTTTGGTCTTCAAATAGTTTCTCTAGGTAATCTTTTCACGTTCTTATTTTATTAATTAAAACTGTCAAAGTGTCAGTCGGAATGCAAATCTGTAATTTTAGAGCTCTTGTGTAATATGTGATCATTTCATTCATAAAGATTTTGACCAATAGAAACCAATAAAAATCAAAATTTCAGCGATTATTATCAACGATGTCATACATGTTACATAAATACCAAAATATTTAGGCATGCGTTTTAGAGAGTTTTATTATATCTAGGCCGCTAACTTTTGGAACAGTAAACGATTATATCTTATTTTGTCCTCAGGTCCATCGCGGATCTCGAGATAACCTCCTACGACGACTACGATGGTACTGACCTTCCAGAAATGCTTCAGAACCTCTTAGTTTCCGTGGAACACGCAATCAAACGAGTGCCTTTGGACGATTTAACGTTCCCTTGTCCCCAATGTCACCAATACGTGCCTTTGGAAAGACAAGAGGACGATGTGATGTCGTGTTCTTGTCAATGTTCGTGCCGGTTAGCGGAAAACCAAGTATTAAAAAAAGACTCTTCCATTCAAACTAGTCCTATGTTCGAATTCGTTGGATCCATACCACATATCGATAGCGACGAAGATGATGATAAGGAATCTATCAAATCAGGTAAGTGCTTTACATAAGTTCTAAAAAATAATCAGCACGAATATTGAGATTATTATTAGAAAGGAAACTTCTTCTTCTTCTTATTCTTTTTTCTTTTATTTTTCTTCTTCATCTTTTTCTTCAGCCTTAAGTAATCCAACTTTGGGCATAAGCCTCCCCCATTTAAATCCAGTGTTTTCTATTTTGCGCCTCTTGCTTCCAGTTGTGTCCTCCAATCTTCTTAATGTCATCAGCCCATCTCATTTGTGGCCTTCCTCTGCTTCTTCTTCCTAACCACGGTCTCCATTGTTGTATTTCGTGATTCCATCTTTTATTCTTCAGTCGAGCATTGTATCCTGCGAAGCTTCATATCAGATGACAAATATTCAACGAATCAGAACAGAGGAGAATTCCTTGTTTACATTTCTAAATTCGCACTAATCAAGCAAATCATTCGATTCTATTAAGTCTTAAAACGTAAAAGATAGCTAATTATTCATTACAAATGGGACCGACTTAATTAAAAGAAAATAAACACAAAGCACTTAGACAACTACGTTTAACTATCTTTCCTAATATTCATATCAATAATAATGATCTGATCCATTAGTTACATAAATAAACTCTGAGATTTAGAAGGTATATGGCGTTCATAAAATCCGAACATCAATATCCATCCTTTATTTTATCTTTCTCATTATTCGTACTAATGCAAATGATATAATTCCATTAATAATTCTCAATAAATCAATCAAGAAATAAAAACAAGGTTGAACCAAGTATTCTTCAGGATAAAAAAAACAAAAACAATCATTATAATTCTACTTAGGAATTTTTTCACGGCGTATTTCTTAATAAAGTGATAGCCGAGATTTTTCTTAAAAAAAATTGTGAAGTATTGAATTGAAGTATTTCTGTATCGTTACAAAACTATATTACACCTACGTTAATATTTGGGACTTTGGGAAGCACTTGTTTTTGTAGGATAGTGAGAGGTATTGGACAAGATTTCAAAAGCCGTCTTCTCCACCAAAGTTCTGAACCATACATATATAACTATCGATCCTATCACTGAAACCGTTGGTTTCAAGTCTTAAGTTTTACCTACCGCTCGTTTGCAGCCTAGAACAGTCACGTAGCCCTATTGTTTGATTTTAATATGAGTGCTAGAATTGCGTTTAGGCTCCATGGTTAGTCCTAGGTACTTGAGCTCACTGGTTCTTTCTAGTTCATTCCAAAGTAATTTCAGCTCACTCAGTCCAGAAAGCATCCTTTTATTAGCAAATTCTACTAGTTTAGTTTTAAAAGGGTTCACAGGTAGGTTCCCTGTCAGAAACCAATTCTCTATCTATGTAATGAAGAGTATGCCGCATCCGCTACAGTACTGGGAAATTTCCCCTAGTCACTATTGGTGCAGTCACTGAAGGTGGGCATGAGCTATTACCTCCGATTTCGTTGAACCTCCATATATTTGCATGAAAATTGGTGAGTAGTTAGAGGATATCTCAAGGAACATAGGTGACATGCTGCCAACTTGCGCTTTTACCCTGGGGGTGGATGCCACCCCTTTTCGGGGGTGAAAATTATTTTATTGAAAATAACCCCATAATTCGATAGAAGGACAAATTCTAAGAAAAATTTGTTATATAAAGTTATTAAAATAAATCAAAACTTTTTGAGTTATTGAAGATCACAGATTTTAATTTTTCTTGTGAAAAATGCATTTTTTAACCGATTTTTCATCAATAACTCAAAAACTATAAGTTTTATAGATTTTTACTAGATTTACTTTACTAGATAAACCTAAAAGTGAGTTATAGTTAATTGAATATATATTTTTTTCGGCGAGTAAAGACATCTAACTATTCAAGCTGAAATAACGGGAAAATGATACATTTGATAACATAAACTTATTAAACATTTGAATGCTATGCTGAAACAACGTTGTAACTGCCAATACTTTCATATTATGTAGGTTTTCCATGGAAAAACGTTCTAAATGTGCAAAATAATGTAGTGCTGACTGTGGTGAATATTATGAGACTTAACTTGCCTGTTTTGGTTGTTTGAAAATTAGTCAACCTTCAACTTTCGGTGTAACAACGTTGTATGTGTTAAAGTGGGTCATCTTTCGCATCAAATTTTCTGCATGTGTTTTGTAAATCGACATTTTCAATCGTGTAATTTGTCATTTCGAGCTAAAATGGATGTTAGTATAACCAATTTAGTGATTACCCAAATTAATAGAGGGAAAAAAACGTTTCTTACGAACATTCTTACGAAAAAACGAAAAAACATTTTTTATTTCTAAAACAACGTTTTAACCGCCTTACTTTCACACAACAACGTTTTAACCGACGGCGATTTAGCACGTTGTTTTATTAAAATATAGCATATAAGTTCATAAACGCTTGATTTGTATAACCTAAGGTTATTTTTGTTGATATTAATGTTTTGCATCCTATAGTCTATCATATTACGCTCGTAAATTTTTTTTTCACAATAATCAATTATAAAGTGTTTTTTTCAATTTGTCAACAAAATGTGATTTGGCGTTTACAACGTTGTTCCAGCATAGCATTCATTTGTCAAAGTACTTAAAAATATCTATCAAACGAGCCCCCGAACATGTTGATAGCATTAAAATTTATGCACCAAAATTTTTTCAAAATTTATTTTTTAAAAATGTTTCCAAAAAATGCTATTTTGTTTTTAATACCTCCATCTATTTTTAAGATATGAGGTTTATCTAAAAACCGTTTGAAAGCTAATTCCAAGGGCTATTTAACCACGTTGATAACCACGTTTAATCTTTTAGACTCCTTATTTTTTTTAATAAAAGGTTAAATGGACCCGGTTGCATGGTTTTCAGAGCATAATTTAAGATTTAAATGTTTCTATCTCGGTTATTTTTTACCGTATGGAAATAGTAAAACAGGAACACATATTGAACACATAAAAAACTAAAATTTGGTTATATATCACTTTTTACGTATATTGAGTATTTTTGGAGTTATTATCAAAAGAATATGAAAATTACAATCATTTTAACAATTAGTATACCTTTTTTTTTTAATTATACCTTTTTTTCAAAAATATCCATTCTAAACTGGTCAAAATTATTGAAATCATTACTTATGCTAATATAAAGAAGTTATTTTAAGGATTACTATAAATTTTAATTGTTGTGGAAATGGCGTATGTTTTATTTTTTACTTTTTCCTAAAGAATTCGAAAGGTTCATCATAACTTGCTTAATTTTGACGCCATTAACTTGTTCTGAAGCTCATTTAATATCTATTCTAAAGTACGTTGACAAATGATTAGCAGATATCTTTTATACCTTGCATCGTTTTCCCGTTATTTAAGCTTGAATACTTAGATTTGAGTACTCCTCGAAAAAAATACAGATTCAATTGCCAATAACTCACTTTTAACTAACATTAGTTTAGTTCTTTAAGTAAGGAATGTATTTAGTTTTTTATTATCATCAATTTCAGTAAGAGTAACTATTTTGTAAAAGCTTATAGTTTTTGAGTTATACGTGAAAAACCGATTTAAAATATGCATTTTTTTACTAAAAAATAAAATCTTTGGTCTTTAATAACTCAAAAAGTGTTGATATATATTAATAACTTGATATAACAAATGTTGCTTATAATTTGTCCCTCTATCGACTTACGGTATTATTTTTAATAAAATAATTTTCACCCCCGAGCGGGGATGGCATACACCCCCAGGGTAAAAGCGCAAGTTGGCATCAAATCACCTTTGTTCCTTGAGGTATCCTCTAATTAATCACCAATTTTCATGCAAATCGATGGAGGTTCAACGAAATCGGAGGGGAAAACCTTCAGTGACTCCACTATATTACAGTATTAAAATCCACAAGGACCTGTATACCATTGATCACAAATAAATTTAATGAAAAATTCCTTTATAAAAAGTATACACGTTTATTTAAAATTTTTATAAAGGAATATGTCTTCTTCTTCTTCTTCTTCTTCTTCTTTTATATAGGCAGTACTGCTTTTTTTTCTTCAACGGTGTCTTCCGTTCAGCCCCTAAGTTGTCACTCCATCTTTTCCGTGGGCATATTATGTCCTATACTTCTTCTGCCTAACGGTGACTTGTCCCTGGCTATTATTACTATCCTTGATTCAGACATCCTGTTTACGTGTTCATTCCACTCCTCTTTTCTGTTCATTACCCAGGTATTTATATTGTCTACCCCACATATGCGTCTGATTTCCTCACTTCTTACCCTATCATGTAGTCCTTTTCCAGCAATCCTTCTTAAGATCTTCATTTCGTTGGTCTCCAGATGTCTTCGTCTTTTGCTTGTATCTGGCCTTGTTTCGGCCGTGTAAGTCATAACTGGCCTAATAACTGACTTATATATTCGGGCCTTTGTTTCCAATCTTAGGTGTTTGTTTTTCCAAATTGTGTCATTTAGGCATCCGGCCGTTCTACTGGTTTTAATTATTTGGTCTTTTACCTCTTCTTCGATATTTTTGTCGGCTGATAGATTAATTCTCAGGTATTTGAAAGTCATTACTTGTTGTGTAATTTGATTGTCTAACTCCAATTTGCATCTTATTGATTATTTGGCTATTACTAAGCTTTTTGTTTTTTGGTCTGATATTTTCATGCTCATTTCTTTTGCGTTAATGTTGAATTCTTACAGTAATCTTTGTAGGTCGTCTTCGCACTCTGCTACTAACACGGTGGCATCAGCGTAACAGAGTATTTTTATCTCTCTATCGCCCATTTTGTACCCTCTTTTTTTCTTCACTTGTTTTATTATTGCATCCAACATTATGTTAAACAGTAGAGGACTTAGTGAATCGCCTTGCCTGATTCCTGTGATTGAATGTCTGGAATTGTTCATTAAATTTATAATTTATTTATTACAATATCGTTTGTAAAACCCTGGACTCAGATTTCTTGGCTGTTAATCCCATGAATCAGGTCGTCAACAATTATATTTCATAATGTTGGTGACACTACATAACTTTGAAGATATTCCTTAGTTGCCCCTAGTCTTATGGAAGTTTCTTACGTATTTGTCTATATTATTCTTCTCTACAAGTTGCCTAAAAGCATTAGGCAACTTTTGCTTTCACCGATTTCCACTGGTGCAGTGGGTTTTTATTAAGATTATTTTTCGTGATGTAGTAATTCAAGATTTTTCCTATGGTTTTCGATATGGATAAAATATGATGATTTATTAGCCTGTATGATTTTGCGTATGATTGGCGTGTAATTTATTTTTTCTGGTTTAGAAATAAACCCAGTACCCCAGAGTATGGCTAGCTTTAAATATTTGGATTAGGGACCTATATTTATTTCCAGTCCCTTCTTGGACTGAACGTATAAGCATTGCTGAGACATTTCAAGTATCTTGGCACAGCTGGTACTCAAATCATCTTCTTATATTTGTTTCTGTACCGATGTTGGGTCATACTCGCATACTCACATCATAATGACCATCATTAAGTGCGTTCGCGGGTGCCTGTCGGCGACTAGTCGGCGACAAATTAGCAGCAAAACTCATGCGCACTTTAAAATGATATAAATAATATCGTTAATAGATAAATATACAATGTATATTTACCTAGTATAATTATTGAATTAGTTATTAATATTAATTAAAAGTAAACATACCTTGTATATTTATCTATTAACGGTATTATTTATATTAAGTGAGGTTAGAAATTGTCGGGGACAATTTGTCCACTGTATCCGCGAACGCAAATGTTTCGAGTTATTGCAACAAATAAGTCATTGCATATATACTATTATGTACTTTGATGCTATTGATATGAACAATAAGTGTCTGTAGCTACAGAACCCTTAAATGTAGGTACACGGCCTAATGAGGAAGGAAGTACGGTCTGATACACTTGTTTTGACAGTTATTTTTAGAAACAAAACTGCCAAGATTTTGGATAGGAATAATTTGATTTGGCGCATGAGGTTGTAGATCTTACGAATCTGTATTTAGTTTACTATTATATTATTTATCGTTTAAAGTAAAGATCAGCAACATTATGTTATAAATAATAAGAAAAACTTAAACGCAATTCAAAAGAGAAACCATGCAGTAATAATATGCCAGTGTTTAATAAATTTCAGTCCAATTTGCTCTAAATAATTGCAGCAATTACCTTCATGCGAAAAAGTATATTTATACAGTAACTATTCTGCGGTATTAGCCTTTGGGGTTAATGTAATTTTGTCTAAAACAATTCTAAGCGTTTTGTGTTTTGTTTATATTGTTTTCTGAAAATCTTTAGAAATTTTCCAACTCCACACCATTGATTTATTCACATCAAACTTAAAATTATATCTACATATTATATACTTACAGGAAACTTATCCAGAAACAGTAGTTTTTCTCCTCGGTTTTCTTTTATTAATTATAGTTTGTCGAAAAAGAGGGTAAAATAGATGTGGGATTTCAACGATTCTTGACGAAAATTTCTGTGGTGTTATGGCAGAAGTTGATATGTCCAAAAAATCGTGTTTTTGGGCTTCAATTGATATGTACTCTAAAAAGGATGTTTAACAAGGTGGCATAAGAAGATATGTGCCTACGTGAAAAATGAAGGTGACTACTTATGCAGTAGCATAAGTTGATATGTCAAAATTAAGAAAAGTTTAAGTAGCCAGAACATGATATCAACATATCAGGTGATAGTAAAATGAATTATTTGTAAATATTGATACTAATTAGTTTTATAAAATAAAAAAGAAAGAATTCCTCTCATTGGCTGTATACCATAATAAAAAATTACTAAGGAAGTAAAAATCTTCTCTTGTAGGTATATGGTATATAATTTATTAAAATTTTCTAAAAAGATCCTAGTTGGACTTAAAGTGGGTACATCACTAGTACAAAACAAACGTTTTCGAACGAATCAGTCCATAATCAGGTTAAAAACTTCAGAAAAGTAGTTGGAACTAGCTACATAGGTAGGTCAAATGACCTTTTTTTATTTGTTTATCGTAGATAAAATATTGTATGAAACTGTGCGTAAAGTACTTTTTGCGAACTTACGTGATGTATAGCACTCGCTTCGCTGTCACTCGTGCTCTAAACATCGCGTGCGCTCGCAAAAAGCATACTTCACGAACTGTTTCATAAATAACTATTTCCTGTCACTATGTTAGTTGCCAAACTCCTGCGATACGTCTAAATGTGGGAAACTATCAAGAAAATGTAAATCTATAGGTTTATATTGATAATTTTCCACCTCTACTAGTTTCATCTCTTTTTACTTCACAACATATTATGTTTTGCGTCTTTTATGTTATTTTGTCGGTTCTTTGCGCACTCATCACAGCACTAAAGAACCGGCAAAATAACGCAAAAGATGGAAAACATAATACGTGGTGATATAAAAAGAGACGAAACTATTAGAGGTGGGAAAATATCAGTAGAAACCTATAATTTAGTTTAAATTACATTACCACTAACTTTAGAGAGTTTCCAACTTTAGACGTTAACTTCAGAGCTAGTTGACCTAGAGGTGGGAAAATATCGGTAGAAACCTATAATTTAATTTAAATTACATTACCACTATCGAGAGTTCCAACGTTTAGACGTTAACTTCAGATCTAGTTGACTTCACTCATAATCAGGGTTGGCAGGTTTAAATTAACATGCTTGAAACCTTGGTTTATACCAAGGTTTACACCAACTGGTTTTTTAAGAAAAAAACAAACTGGTTTAAACCAATTGACTTTTTTAAGAGAAGAAAACAAACTGGTGTTTTAATTTAAAATTTTTAATACATCTGCCGCAAATGAAGAGAATAAAGATAAACAAATTATATTTTTGTATTTTCGAACTTATCTTATTTGAATTTATTACGTTTAAAGATGTTTTTTGTTATATTAATTTTTTGTGTCTGTGAATAAAAATACAAGTTTTCTTAATAATTTTTCCATTGTTTATTAATTACTATTATGTTATAAAATTATTTATTTATTTTTAAAGTATTTAGACTTATAATACTCTGTATCAAATAAACCTAGTTTAAACCAAATAAACCTTGTTTAACCAAAAAAAAACCTGTTTTTTTTGGTTTTTTGAAAAAACCCTGGTTTTTGCCAACCCTGCCATAATTACTGTACGTATGACGTTCTTCCTAACCTAGTTTATTCATAGAGGTATATATTAACATAGAGGTATATATTATATATGCTAATATATAACTCTATGAGTTTATTACGTTATGTATGTATTCTTCTTATTCTTCTTTTGTTTATTGGCCTCCACCTATTTGGGCATTTGGCCAACTCATCGTCTCGGAATAAAGGAAAAATCCCTTATTTACCTACAATTTGGAGTTGATATGGGACAAAGACAACAAAGGTAAAAACTTTTCAACTGCCGACCATTACACAATCTACTTTAATTCACACTTTTAGTTTGAAATTAAGATTTGACATTTCTATCTCAATTTGACTTTTTTGTGTCAGCCGAAACGAATAACATGGGGCACTAAAATAAAATGATTTACGACATCGTCATACGTATAATTCTGACTGAAGGCAACTAGCCACGTATAGAACTACCTTTATCTCATACTATCTCACAACGTCATATGTCATATCATATGCTTTCCATCTTTTGCTTTATTTTGTCGGTTATTAGGGCACTCATCACTGTATGTATATATTGTATTTAAACATTCTGAAAGTCAAAATCGCCATCGATTCATAGAAATATCCAATTAAATTTTTGTCTGTAAGTGGAAATTATTTTAAACGAACAAGAAAGTTTCCTTCACGTTTATCATTTTTAATTGCAGCTCATTGAAATGGAAAGTAACATTGTATAATATGAAATATTATTTACTTCTCAGGAAGCAATATGAATCTATTGAAATTATTAACACATAAAAAGTTAACTGTAGAAAATAACGGTTTGAACAAATTTATATTTGAAAACTGCACGATAATGTAAAATTAAATAAATCAAATTTATGTTTTTTGCATTACTGGATTGTCTATAATTAACTACGCGATCAATGTATTTTTATTTATTGAATAGCCTCAAAGTGAGTGAACAGTAATTTGATGGAAATAATACGAAAATAAATTTTCGATCATGTACTTAGCAGACTATGTTTAGCAGACTATGTACCTAGCAGACATTCTCACCCAGACCTGTTTGAGGAGCATACACACACACACACCCAACATACAATACCTCTTTATCAATTACAAATTTCACTGACATCATTCTATCACTCAATCTTACAACTTCTACTACGTTATCTTTCATTTCACTATCAGCAATTATACCAACTCCATTTCTAGTGCTACGACTCCCTATAAATTGTGGTATGTAGCTATTATACAAGGTGTCCCGAAAATATTGGTCATAAATAATTATACCACAGATTCTGTGGTATAAATAGAGGTCAAAAATAGGTTGATTGAACCTCACTTAGCTATATATAATAGTGCACACAAAAAGAGTTACAGCCCTTTGAAGTTCCAAAATGAAAATCGATTTTTTTCATATATCGAAAACTCTTACGAGATTTTTTATTGAAAATGGACACGTGGCATTCTTATGGCAGCAACATCTTAAAAAAATTAAAGTCAAATTTGTGCTCCCCATAAAAATTTTATAAGGGTTTTGTTCCTTTAAACCCCCCCAAACTTTTGTGTACGTTCCAATTAAATTATTGTTGTGGCACCATTAGTTAAACACAATGTTTTTAAAACTTTTTGCCTCTCCGTACTTTTTCGATAAGCCAGTGTTTATCGACATATTTTGAATATTTGTCGAATCCACCACATATTATTGTGTATGGTTAAGTACGATTATAGAGACCTGTTAATAATCTGAAAATTTATTTATAATTTGCATTTTTAGGTATATTTTGAAAAAGAAGCCACATCTCGATAAAAGGTGACTTGTCAAAAAAAGACTAAGAGGCAAAAAAGTTTTAAAAACACTGTGTTTAACTAATGGTACCACAATGATAGTTTAATTGGAACGTACACAAACATTATGGGGCTTTCAAGGAACAAAACCCCCAGAAAATTGTTATGTAAATATATTAAAAAAGAAGCCGCATCTCGATAAAAACTGGATTAGCGAAAAAATACTAAAAGACAAAAAAGTTTTAAAAACGTTGTGTCTAACTCATGGTACCACAATAATGAATTAATTGAAACGTACACAAAATTTGGGGGGGTTTAAAGGAACCAAATCCCCATAAAATTTTTATGGGCTGGACAAACTTCACTATAATTTTGTTTTAAGCTGCTCCTGCCATAAGAATCATACATGTCCATTTTCAATAAAAAATCTCTAATAGTTTTCGATATATTGAAAAAAATCGATTTTTATTTTGTAATTTTAAAGGGCTGTAACTTTTTTTATGAGCACATTTTTGTACTAAGGTAAGTTAGGTTCAATCGAACTATTTTTGACCCCAGAATATGTGGTATAATTTATGACCAATCTTTTACAGGGGGACACCCTGTATATTAAATATAGACTGAACATATTCTACCTATAGTCGAGTTTAGATAGTAATTGTACATTGTACAATTAGCAAGAGGGTAATTTCAGATCTTAATATACTGCATTGTACTATTTTAAATTTTTTATAGTGTCTAGCAAACCATTTCTAGCTAATCATTTTCAGTCAGTTACTTTCTTTTTCATATTATAATTATTGGTATCTTACGTAAAAAACATACTTATTACCTAATTGAGATAATAAACTCTTTAAATGTTCATATAATTTGTGTAATAATTTTCAATAAACTGGCATTGTAACCAGAGTGTTCAACATTTTAATTGCCCAGATGTCCTATAACTAAACATTTCGATGCACTTTCTTTTTCTCCAAAAATCAAATAAAACCTGTGGAGTATTTTGCGGTTTCCGGTGAAAATCGCTAAAAATGATAAAGCCTTCGTGACCACCACAAGCAAAAACCCAGGCCAGGCTTAAGGTTACATGGAAAGTATCTATTTTATCAAGAATTTTTTAAAGTACCGAGTTGAAATGAAAATCAAATATATGTAAAATGTTCTAAATTTGTTTTAATAAACCTGTCTATGTACAGGGTGTTTCAAAAAGGTAACACCGTTATAGGAAAGTTAAAAACTAAAAAATAATTTAGGTTTGCTTTGTAAAACATTTTTATCACTCCAAAAATTTACACAAAAAAATTTACAAAATTAAGTTTTACACGAATATGTTTGGGTTTGGTTGATGTTGATGGTTTGGTTTTTATATCTAACTTACACAGAGAGGGGCTAGTTATAAAGTTCGTACCAAGTTTTATTCAATATAACTTTTTTAAGGGTAAAGGTAGAATTATTAATCAAAATTCCAAAACATTATACATTTTACATTAAAAAGGTACTCTTGGTAAAACTCGATACTGTGTATAATATGTACTGCGTGTACTATATATCTCGATTTTCTCAAAGTTTGCCATGGGCAACTGACATTTATTGATTATAAGCGGCTGGCCTAAAATGCGTGTTTTAGGCCCAAACCAGACGGGCCACTCTGCAGCGCTACTCTGTGGATCCACCAAGCAGCTTCCCATGCTTTACCGTGGGTTCTTATGTGAAGTGGACGTCGCACCCCAGATGAGCGACTGTGACCAGCCGCAGTCGCCGAGCCTCACTGCTAGTGGTGTCCACTAGTGGCAAACGCCATTCAGATGGACCACTTTTGTAGCTGCCGCAGATGTTTACGAGAATTTATAGGGTGAGAAAAAGTTAACGAATACAATTTACCAATCTGCTTAGCATTTATAGATTACGAAAAAGCTTTTGACATCATAGAATTATGGGCTATTGAGGAAGCACTGGTCAATAGCAGAATCGATTCTAGATATAGGATATTAATACATAATATATACAAACATGCTGAAATGGTAGTCACGATGGATAACGACATGAAAACTAGGCCAATCAAAATCCACCGAGGAGTAAGACAGGGAGACACCATATCTCCAAAACTATTTACTGCCGCACTTGAAGACATCTTTAAATCATTAAATTGGGAAACAAAGGGACTCTCGATAAATGGAAAGTACTTAAACCACCTAAGATATGCAGATGACGTGGTACTAATAGCCGACAGCTGGAAAGAACTGAAGGTGATGATCGATGAGCTTCATAGAAAATCCCTAAAAAAAGGACTAAAAATGAACTTGAGCAAAACTAAGCTAATGTCGAACAAAGATGATCAACCAACGATAACCATCCAAGGAACAAAAGTGGAACATGTAAAAGAATATATATATCTAGGTCAGAATATCAAGGTAAACAAAGAAAACCAAACTACCGAAATAAGAAGACGAGTAAGAATGGGATTGGCTGCATTCGGAAAACTATCATATATACTAAAAAACAAAAAGATACCACAATACCTTCGAACCAAAGTGTTCGATTCTTGTATCCTTCCCGTTCTCACTTACAGAGCTCAAACCTGGACATTCACGAAAATGAACATGGACAAGATTAGAAAAACTCAGAGCCATGGAACGACAGATGCTTGGTATCTCACTCATAGATCGGCAAACAAACGAAGCAACCCGAAACAAAACAAAAGTAAGGGATGCCGTGGAACAAGCAGCTAAATCAAAATGGAAATGGGCAGGACACAACGAACGTCTCGAAAATGGTAGATGGAGCAAAGAAGTTGGAAACTGGCGACCGTACGAAGCGACGAGACCAAGAGGAAGACCTCAAATGCGCTGGAGCGATGACATCAGAAGAGTCGCAGGACCAATATGGAAACGCCTCACACACAACAGAGATGAATGGCGACAAATGGGAGAGGCCTTTATTCGACATTTCGAATAGAAAAAAAGGCTATAAAAAAATAGGGTGAGCACCTAAAATGAAATTCGATTCGGAACGGTTTTTGATTGAAGTGCAAAACAGGTCGGATATATGACGTCATCTTTGAATTATTTGTTTCTGATTTTAAAGAAGGTAGCTATCGAAAAGAATAAATCACATAAGCAGTATTTTCTCTATTTATATTTACATTTTATTATACATTGGATGCATTTGAACTAAACAAAACAAATACTTAAAATCTTGTTTGTTTATTTATACTGGAGTCCCATCCTAGATCAAAAAAGGTTTTATTGTTTGTTGTTGAAAACAAAACGATAAGATATCAGCACAGTATATAGAGGTTCCCTCTTTATACTGTGATATCAGTTAAAAGGGGGTTGCAAGCTAACATGTTTTTCACTTTCACTCAGTTGTCAGGTTGTATCAAACTATTTTACGCCTGTAGGACACCAGATGTACTGGTTGATTTTTTATGTGCTTCTTTCTGTGATATAGCTGTTTTTGTCTGGTTGTTCTTAATTCCATTTATGGAGTTTATTGGTATTTTTTAAGAGCATTGAAATTTTCTAAAATATTTAAAACTATGGATACAGTCGAACCCGCTTATTAGAATACCGGTTGTAGGAATATCCCGGTTTAAGGAATATAAATTTGAGGTACCGAAACTGTTTTATTAGCAACTAATAATAGGTTATTAGAATATAACTGTTAGAGGAATACTTTTGCTTGGCACGAAGGCTATTCCAATAAGCGGGTTCGACTGTATTACAAAAATTAATTTTGACGAACACACTTTTTAAAAAAATATTAGCAGGCAAATTTTGAATCATTTGATTAAATTTACTGTTTTTCTCACCCATTACATTAAACGCCGCATCCTTCCAAACGATGATCCACTTCGCAGCGTAGTCGCCGGCGCTAGAAAATCGCCTGTTTCAGCCACTCTGTGGATCCACAGAGTAGCGCTGCAGAGTGGCCCGTCTGGTTTGGCCCTTACCACATAGAGAATAAAAGGACATCGCACACATCTTATGGAAAATATAATGTCACTCAAATTCAATAAAATTTATACGAATAGATTCGTTTTAAATTAACTGTCAATTCTTATCATTGCGCCAACTCTTAATTATGAATTATTACGGCGCAAATTGCAATTAAAGTTTATCGAAATCACATTTTTGGAGTCTATAAACGTGTCAGTTATAATCACTATTGCTCTGGGTGCTATTCAAAACAGCTTAAACCCCGCTGGGCCTAAGCGGATTAGTGAAACTATTATAATAAGATGCTTAAAAGCTCGAGAAGATTTATGAACTAACTATAATTTGGGTATTTTAAAATATTTTTTCTCTCTCTAACTTATGTACCTACCCATTTGATTTCAGATTGATTTATATCCATTTCTGCTCTTATTATTGAAAATTAAGAGTTGGCGCAATGATAAGAATTGATCGTTAAATTGAAACGAATATATTCATATAAATTTTATTGAATTTGAGTGACATCATATTTTCCATAAGATGTGTGCGATATCCTTTGTTCGTTTTTTTTTTAATTTTTATTTAGAACAATAATTATTGTAATAAGAAGGTTTAATGTCATTAGTTTGTTTCAAATATGATGAGTTTCTTCTTCTTCTTTTTTCTCTTTGTAAACAATTCTGCTTGTTCATTTGCGGATTGATACCTCTATGGGAGGTTGACACTCCATCTTTTGCGCGTCCGCCCGATAATTCTACCGATTGGCGATTTATCTCTTGCTATTTTGACCAAACGTGTCTCCCCCATTCTGCTTATGTGGTTATTCCATTATTTTTTTTCTTTTTACTGTCCATTCGTTTATATACTGTACGTTACATTGTCTTCTAATGTCTTCACCCCTCTTTCGATCTCTCAGCATATTTCCTGTAATTCTTCTCAGTAGATACTCTTATCTCTGCCGTTTCCAGTAGTCTTTGTGTTGTGGCTGTATCGGGTCTTGTTTCTGATGCATTACGTCATTATTGGTGTTACACTGGCTTTATAAATTCTTGATTTCATCTCAGTGTTAATATGTCGGTTTCGTCATAATATAATGTTATTAAGACATTTTTGTACTTGATTTCTCACTTCTTTGTCCAGGTCTCCATAGCTTGATAATGTAATTCCAAGGTATTTTATTTCCATGACTTGTTCAATACTGATACCATCAATTTCTATTTTACATCTGATTGGTTCTTTACTGATTACTATTGTTTTAGTTTTCTGAGACGAAATTGTCATATTGAATTCTTTTACCCTTATGTTAAATCTGTGGACTAAATTTTGCAGACTATCTTCATTTTGGTTATGCATATTGCATCGTCTGCGTAACAGAGTATTTTTACTTCTTTGTTTCCCATTCTATATCCTCTTCCTTTGTTGGCGTTTTTGATGGTTTGATCCATAATTAAATTTAAGAGCATATGACTCAATGAGTCTCTTTGTCGTATTCCGCTACCTGTGTCTATAGGTTCTGTAAGTTATCCATCTATTCTTACTTCCATTTTGTTGTTTTGGTAGATGTTTTCAATAGTTTTTATGATATCTAGGGGGACTTCTCTATTATACAGGAGATGGATTACATATTTGAGTCTTCCTCTGTAAATGCCTTACTACCGGTACTTTCAAAAATTATTGAGAGACTCATAAAAACCCGTCTTATGTCTTTTCTCATTGATAACAACATCTTATCCCAAAATCAGTTCGGCTTTTTAACTAATAAATGTACCACTGATGCCATGTTTTCTGTGCTTCATGAGGTTTACCAAGTACTAAACAATAATCTTTATACTGCCACTGTTTTCTGTGACTATTTTGATTAAAAAACTAAATTTCTGTGGGATTCGAGGTATTTCTTTGAATTGGTTCCAATCTTACTTGAATAATAGGAAACAACTAGTTAGAGCAAATGATACTGACTCTAGTCTCAAAAGCATTGTATGTGGAGTACCACAAGGTTCAGTATTGGGTCCTCTACTGTTCCTTATCTTTATAAATGACATCACTAACTTAAAAATCGATGGAACAATTTTTCTTTTTGCTGATGATACCAGTATCACTTGGAGCAACTCAACTATTGCATCTCTTCATGCAACTATAACTTCTGATTTGCTTACGATAAAAACCTGATCTGACTCTAATTTACTCTCTTTTAACGTGGATAAGACAGTAGCATTATCCTATAAAAGTGCTCTTCAACCCCTGCTTGTTAATAACAGCCAGATCTCTACCGTTGATTCTGTAAAATTTCTTGGTATTTTTTTAGACAGCAACCTCAAATGGTCCCTTCATATCGATTTGTTAAGTAAGAAACTCGCCTCAGCCTGCTATGCTATAAGATCTGTTTCGAAAGAACTCAATTTAGCATCTTCTAAACTAACATATTTTTCCTTGTTCGAGTCTCATCTTCGATATGGTCTTCCGTTTTGGGGTTCTAGTACAGCTGCCCAATTAGATGTTATTTTTAAATTACAAAAAAGAGCAATAAGGTATCTGTTTGGCCTCAGAAGAACAACACATTGCAGAAGTTACTTCAAAGATCACGGAATTTTAACTCTTACATCTTTATATATTTTAGAAACTGTTTGCTTAATTCGTAAACACGTGCATGTCTTTCCAGCAAGGCCTCATCATGACTACTCCACCAGAAATTCAAATTTTGATGTCTATTTACCGATCCCGTCCTCTGAGTTAGTAAAGAAATCTATATTATATTCCGCAAAAAAACTATACAACCATCTTCCTTTACAACTCAAATCTGCAACATCTTTCCCCAAGTTCCGTAAAATGACAAAAGCTCATCTATCTAAAAGACCATATTATTCAGTAGAAGAGTTTCTTAATGACTAACTAAGAAATTACAGTAATGTAGTAACCAAACTTATCTATTTGGGTGTCACATGCAACAGCTTAAACTTATTAGTTCCTATGTCTATAGTTTACTTTGTTGTATGTTCACTTTGCAATTTCTATAAATTGTTGCAAAATATCGATTTTGTTTTTTTTTTCTTTACTTTATTAACTTATATTTTGTATTTTTGTATTTTTTTATATTGACGATTTATCAAATTTCAGAAAATTGTATATGTTATTGTTATTGTTGGATATTATTTATTTATTTTTTATGACTTTATATTAAGCTTTGTCCATAAAATTTGTATAATTTTCAGTGACAATAAAGCATATTTCTATTCTATTCTATTCTATTCTAAATGCTTTCTTCAAGTCAATCATAGAAATGCTGGTCTATTATACTCTAGTGATTTCTCAGTAATTTGCTTTATGACGAATATTGCATCTGTACACGATCTTCCAGTACGAAAACCTTGTTCATCTGGTAAACTTATCCCCTGATTAATTAGTTCTTGTAGAATTTTGGTTGTAAGTTTTAGGGTAGTATTTAACAAGTTGATACCTCTGTAGTTTTCTGGCTGCTTTTTATCTCCTTTTTTCACTAGTAGAATTAGTTCGCATATTCTCCATTCTCCCGGTATTTTATTGTGTTATATGATTTTGTTAATTAATGTTGTTAATTATTCTGTAATTGCTGCTCCACAGTATATCAGTAATTCGTTTCGTATTCCGTCCCTACCTACAGCTTTTATGTTCTTCAGATTCTGTTTTTCGAACTTCCTCTGTACTTATATTAACGTTTTCATGATGAGTTTCTGTCTATAACTTATTATATTTTTCGATACTTTTTATATTTGCTATTATGTAGGTATATCGTGAATGTGCTTTATGTTTTTGAGATTGTCTTCTACAGTATTCCCCTAATTTATCGGGTTGTTTTGTTTTGATGTTCAAGCCTATAACTCTATTCATTTTTTTATTATTCCCGTATCTTTGTAATCTATCTATCTATCTAATCAGCCCTAAACATCCATCCTTGGATATTATTATAGGCCTCCTCGTCCTTCTTCCATGCCTCTCTATCTTGGGCAATTTGCATCCATTTTGACCCAGTGTGCTTCTTCAGGTCATCTGACCATCGCATTTGTGGCCTTCCCCTTTTTCGTTTGTGGTTCCACGGTCTCCAATGTATAATCGTCTTAGTCCATCTTTCATCTTTCTGCTGTAGGGTGTGTCCGGCGAACTTCCATTTAAGCTTTGCTACTTGGGTTGAGACATCTTTCACTTTTGTTTTGTTACCGATCCATTCGTTTCTTTTCCTGTCTGATAGTTTAATGTTCAGCATTTGTCTTTCCATGGATCTTTTGTCTTTGCTATTTTTTCCATATTTTGTTTTGTAAACGTCCATATCTGAGAGCCATATATTAGAACAGGGAGTATATATTGATTGAAGACTCTTGTTTTTAGATATTGCAGTTATATCTTTGTAATATAACCGCAAAATTGACAAGATCATTAGCAAAATAACCAAAAATATGGTCAAACTTTTGGAGATAAGAACAGTTTTCATAATGAGTAAAATTGTTATAGTCGACAAGCTTGAGGCACATTATTTGGGGTATTATTTTCTCTTGGTATATCCTTGTGTCTTGGTATCTTTTGTGTTTTGCCGTTTTTAACTAAAAATTCACGACAGAATTCTAGCCTTGAAGTCTTCCGAGACCTTGGATACTCAGTTGTATCGGTTTATTAATTAACCCTTAACTACTGGCATGAATGTTTCAGGACGTAGACTCTGACATGCGGTATGTCATACCGTTGCCTACTCTCCTTTGTTTTCAATATGAAGTTCTCTTATATCACTGTGTTTGTTTTTTTACATCCAAATACTGCTCCAAATAAAATAAACTTTATTTTTTCAAGAAAATTATGAACGCATGCATACCTACTATTTCAAAAATGGTGGAGGTTTTTACAAAACTTATAAACTGCACTACAAAAAAATTTGAGTATTGGTAACTCAAAAATAACAAAATAGTGCTTTCCACTGGAGGTAGAACAACTGGATAAACTTGCTGTCATTCTAATAGCGAAAGAATACACTGTATTTTTTTAACTACCAAGTAGCACCAAACGGGTTTATTAAGTCTTTTAAGGATGCTTTAAAACTGTAGAATAAAACTAAAATTAGAACCATTTGGTTTTTAAGTAAACCTTAAGGTTGCAATAAAACCGCTTTCAGCATAAAAAGGCCCACTCTGAAAGAGGTCAATAAAACCAAAAATAAAAACCTTCTTAAAACTTTGTTTTGTTAAGCAACTGGTTTTAAAGCTGCTGTGAAGGTGCTTTTAAAACCATGTTAAAAGACACTTTAAGTGCAGACAGTTTTATAGCAAACTTAAAAAGGTTTCTTAAATGGAGACTTTTAAAAACAATTTACCATATTAAATGATTCTTTAAACTCATATACTCCATATAGGCCAACAAATTTTTACATGTGCTATGATAGGTAGATACGTATTTGTAACCATAAAATAATAAAAAGTACTTGGTTATTTCGGACAGTCAAGGTAGAAAAATACTTGCGCACCCAACTTTATTGATAATGTTAACAAAAATAGGTCTAAATAACTGACGCGCCCTAAAATTTCTGACTTTTGGTGATTAAAAAATAAAAATAATTAAAAAATTTAAATCCGAAAAATATTAATTTGAAAGAAAAATAATTGTATCTACAATTTTAATGTTTTAATGTTAAAATATATCGAATTTATGTATTTAAGTCGCTTATTTGTAATTCTTAGGTAAGCTTTATATTGTAATCAATCATGGCTTCAGCATCTCCAGAAAGCAATATTGCCGAAATCCAAATAAAACTATTTGGTCTATCGACAGAGAATTGTTAGGATCAATTGGTTTATTTTATACCTTTCCAAGAGCATATAGCCTACATAAAAGCAAGGTTACCTTGGAATTAAAACCGTTTAGTTTTAATGCTGCTGTCAATAATGCCACTAGGTTTTAATGTGAATCTAACCTAAAATCGAGACGTCGTAGTGCTGTGTGTGTTGTATTTAGCTTTTAAAATGACCAGTTTGTTTATATTTTAAGTACTTGCGACTTATTTCTTCCATACTAATTGTACTTCCACTTTTTACAACACACTACACTACTGTTTCGCTCTATAACAAATGGCATACCATTTTGGACATGAAAGAAGAGGGGATGAGTTTAGTTTTATTGTTTCTAACAAGAAGCATAGTTTAGGCTTTACGATAACCAAATTGATTTAGTTAAGAGCGTTTGGTTTTAATACAGCCTGCTAATTGCTTTTAAGAAAGCAACTTTAAAGAACACTAAAACATAGTTTTAAGGCGTATGTTTTACTGACATAATAGTCTTGAGATCAAGTAGTTTTAATAATAGGTTTTATTAGTCATATTAGGAGAAACTTTAAAACTGTAATAAAACTAAAAGGCAACAAACAAGAATCTAATAAAACCAAAGAGTCCGGAAGTTCTTCATAAAACTGATTAGTTTTAAAGTGAACTGAGAATAAACCATTTTAAAACTGCAATAAGACAAATTATCTATTAAGATTAATTAGTCTTATTTGATACTCTTATTAGATACTTTAAAACTAGTGACAAATGCTTAACAGTTTTAAAGTTCTGGCAGTATATCTACAGGGTAACTTTAAAACCATTATCTTCTTATTTGCCACAATAAAACCTTTATAAGCCTTAAATAAAACTAAAATGTTTTTATTGTGCTACTTGGGTATAGAAACGTAAACACTGACATGTGGCACGTGATACCGCAAGTAAACTTTATGTCAACGTAGCTCAAAGACTAAACCATACAAAAACTGCAGCAGTTGGGAGCAAGTAGAATTACACATCACTTGGTACAGATGGTGTTCTTTCTATATATCTTTTATAAAAGACGGTTTACAACAAAATATATTTTTGGCAAAGTATGGCATACCGCATGTCAAAGGTTAAGGGTTAAATAGGTTTGAAAAATTCGTCAATTTCATTTTTTCGTTGTTTTCATGATCACTAGATGAGGTAGTGAAAATCGAGTGCGAATTTCAAACTAAACTTTTTCTCAGCCCCTAGGTATGTCTGAGTTCTTCTTTCTTCTTTTGCCATTTAATTCGTCCAATTTTGAACATATGCTTTCCCCAGTTTCCTCCATTTGCTTCTGTTCAGTGCTTTCTGTTTCCAGTTCGTTCTTCCTATCTTTTTAATGTCATATACCCATCTTATCTGGGGTCGTCCTCTTGCTCTCTTTCCTGTCCATGGTCTCCATTGTCGTATCGTGGTATTCCACCTATTATCCGTTTGTCTGGCGTTATGACCTGCGAAGCTCCATTTTAGCCTGGCTATATGTTGTCATGCGTCTTTGACTTTTGTTTTATTTCTTACTGTTAATTTTACTCCTAACATTGCTCTCTCCATGGCTCTTTGTGTCTTCATTATTCTATCCATGTTTGCTTTGGTCAAGGTCCATGTTTGTCATGCGTATGTAAGAATTGGGAGTATACACTAGTCAAACACTCTTGTTTTTAAGTATTGTTGTATTTCTTTAATCTTTAAGACCCATTTTAATTTCCTAAATCCTGCCCAGGCTAATCTGATCCTTCTTTTTACCTCCGCTGTTTGATTTTCCTTATTTGCTTAACCGCTTCTATTGTGGTGTCGTTTAGTATTACGTTTCTATTACCTTGTGTGATTGTTTTTGTTTTGGAAAAATTCATTTTTAGACCTACTTATTCGGATTAATTTTCTAGTTCGGTTAGCATGGTTTGTAGTTCTTCAAAACTTGATGCTACAGCGTCTGCATATCTTAGGTGGTTTAGTTTCTTTCCATTTATGTTTATTCCCTTGTTTGTCCATTCCATTGTTTTGAAAACATCTTCCAGTGCTAATGTAAATACAGTACAACCTGCCATATCCAGACCTGTCATATCCGGACCTCCCCATATCCGGACGGTGCATAACCGTCCGAAATCTACCGAGAACGGCAGTCCTGCTATTGGACAACGCACTAAAAGAAGAACTAAAAGAAGGCGAAATAATGTATTATAGAATCTATAAAACGTGTCTATTGACGAACGTTATTGACGGCGTTGATTACTGGAATGTACGAAGGAGAAAACATTTCAGAGACTGTAAAAGAAGTAGTGGTCTTGATATCCGGATTTTTTCATATCCGGATCGGTCTGTCGCCACATTGATCCGGATATGGCAGGTTTTACTGTAGTTTAGGAGAAATAACATCTATCTGTTGCACTCCTCTGTTAATTGGTATAGGTTTTGTGGTTTCTTCCAATTGTACAGCCATTGTTGCTTTCTTATGTCTCAGTTACTAATTAACAATCCAAATCAATGCAATTCTGTTTTTTAAGCATGTACTTTCATTTTAGGGCGGTAAAATTTATGAAAGAACATAAAGCCATCTCTGCATTGATTAATCATGTTGACTCCTTTCCCAATACATACAACGCTTTGCTCCACTTTAACGGCTTCGAAATTTTTGCATATTTAGCAACTCGTGATTTGCAGTCTGCTCCGAGGGAAGTATGGCATCATTTCCCTGTTTATAATATTTTAGAAACAATACAAATAGCCACGATATTTGTCGTTGATTGCTATGTCTCCGGGGTGTGTGTCTCTATCCAAAAATGGTTGCTGCGAATGAAAAAGTGACGAAAGTGATTCTATTTTTGTACCTAGATAAGAAAATACATAGACACGATTTAAGTCTTGGTGATATTTACTATAATAGTGATTGTTATTAATATATTGATTTCATTTGCTTTCTAAAAGACGAAAATATGAAACAAAATATTGATATTATCCTAAATAAAAATGTAAGTATATGACAGAGAAAACATTGTTTTAATATGAAAACATTATAGATTGATTATGCCCAAATAAAAGAGGGCTAGAAGGAACCGTTAAAGGGATTTTATTGTTTCAAATGTTGAATGGACACCCAAACATGATAAACCTCGGGAGTGCTACTATTTAAAGGGGTGCGTTTTTGAGAAAGGGATGAATTAGGATTAAAACGAAACAAAAAAAAAACGAACGAAAAAATGCAGACAAAAACTTATATCGTTCCTCTTTAAAATGACGTGTGGTAGTAGTATTTAAGGTGTGATAGTATCCGAGATACGATTTTTCAAAATTCGTCACTCATTTCATTGATGGACTTCAATGAGGTAGAAATTTTTCTACCCTATTAACTTTATTGTACCCAATTTTGTTAGTTAAATTGTATTTATGAGTAAGATCAGTTAATAACTTTTTAATTTACCTACATCTTGAGAACGTTCATTATAAAGTATGCTTTGAAACAAATGAACGTTATAGAAGTATAGTATATGTATATATATATATATATATATATATATATATATATATATATATATATATATATATATATATATATATAGATTCGGGTTAGAACGTCCTGCAACGTTGTCCGATGCCCAATTGCCATCGCGTTCTATCATTACAATCGTCCTCTGTCAATCCTCGTTCGCTCATTGATCTTCGAACTCCTTCCATCCACGATTTCTTTGGTCTTCCTCGTTTCCTGTGTTCCGGTGGTATCCATTTTGCTACTTTCTTTGGTAGTCTTTCTTCTGGCATTCTTTGAACATGCCCATACCATATAAGCTGTTTTCTATCTATGCAGTCGGTCACAGTTTCTTTTAGACCCATTTCTTCCTTAATTGTGTTGTTTCGAACCCTATCAAGTTTCGTTTTTATAGCTGCTCTTCTTAGTGCATCCATTTCTGTGGCTTCTATTTTCCTTATTTGATGCTCTTTCAGACGCCAAGTTTCAGATCCGTACAGCAGTGTGCTTTTTATTATTGTGTCATATATTATATGTCAATATATAGAAGTATATTATTATGAAGTAAATAAGTACATAGTATCTATGTAGTCGTGTCGCAAAAGCTGGTAATAATTTCTAATGGTTTCGCCCAAAACAAATGTCATATCATTGTTCGGTTGAAAAATTAAAATTTAAAAAATAAAAAATTGTTACAAAAATGTTAACTACAAAAGTATTACCAGCTATTGTGACACCATTTAATACTATTTATATTAATAAATAATTTGGCTGATACATTTAACATTCATTTGTTTCAAAGCATAGTTTATAATTATTATGTTCTCAAGATGTAAGTAAATTTAAAAGGTAAATTAAATGTTTAACTGATCTTTTGGTACAGGAAAGTTGCTGTGGTAGAAAAATTACTAGGGTAGATATCAAATTTGGTTGTTTATTTAATTTAGTAACTAATTTATGCATTCATTAGTATGGTAAAATATTTTTTGTAAAATAATTTTAAGTTATTAAATCAATTGAATTGTACTAGTATACGATTTATTTTAATCTTTAATTACCTACGTTTTTATTTTCATATTTGATATTTTAATGTATGTTTCTAAAATCAGATTATAATTATTTTTTTCGCAAAAAATTTTTTTAATAAAAAATCCCCAAAAACGTAAAATATATAGTTTTTTTTTAATATCTACAAAACGAAACATGCTACGTACATACAACCTAATACCAAAATAAAGGTTGTAATATGTACTACAAAAGTCAATACTAACATACAGGGTGTCCCATTTAAAAAAAATGAGAAAATTTTGTATTTGCAAATAGTGATCACACTGTATATTTTATGGCTATTTGTAAAATATGTTAATTTATTTAAAAATAACAGTATACTAAAAAAACTTTTACATGTCATTTAAATTTTTATTGCCTTGACAGCCTAATTCACAGCCCTTTGAATATTACCATTTTTCTCAGTAAAAGTGTACATATTTCGAAAATTGTTAAATTTAGGCCTATAATACCTTATATAAATTCTTAATATTTTTAAAAAATATATTTAAAAATGATTTAATATATAGGGTGTTTTATTTAGAAAAACATAACTTTGGTTCGTACCGTCTTTTTGACTCACCCTGTATAATCGAAAATAATTTTAAATTATAGACGGCTTTGATATACATATATTTTGTTAAAAACATTTTTTTGTATATCCCATAATTTAGCCGTAATCAAAGAAAACCAGAGCTTTGGCGCACCCTGTATAGTGTATATACCATATACCCGGGCTTTTCTGTTACTTGCCGTTTTTTTTTATTTTCTCAGGACAAGAAACTTTTGCTCATTTATTAGATTTTTCTGATTATTTAAAAAGGGATAAATTTTCTAAAGAGAACAATAATAAAATCTGTAAGGAGAAAATGTATTATTGTATAATTGTTATTTATTGTTATCCTCCTAATAGATCAATTAAGTATTACAATAATTTCTGGACCGTAACCGAACAACTTCCTCCATTTAAAGAAATTAACACATAGACGGGATTTAATTTGTACTTATGGGCCAGCTTACACATAATGGTAATGAATAAATATATGGCCATTGCAACAATTATGGTAAAACTGATACTTGAAGTAACGGCTGTACTACTAAGATACATTACAATTTTATGTTAGACAAGAGACAATCTACTTGCCTCTGGTGACAAATGACTTAGTTTGTTCAAATAAGTAAACTATGAGAAATGGAACGATGGAATTCTCTCATTAGATGCTGGTTTTGGTTTTGGCCGGACAATGGACTTTTGTCGATTTAATATCAACCTTTTTAGGGCATTCAAGATTATTAGACATAATTAATATACAGGGATGTTAACAAGGTACTATATATTTAAATTGCTAAAACTTTGGCGCTATAGAAATATAGAACTGAAATATTATTTTGATTTCAAAACCTTTTAATGGCTCTCCAATATAACACAGTATTTATGTAAATTCAAAAATGGAAAATATTAGAAACAACACAGAAAAAAGTAAAGAACATTATAAAAACCAAAGAGCAGCTAAACGATTATGCAGGCAAAAGAGGAGAGAATTTTTGGAAAAACAACTAGAAATAATAGAAGAAAACTGTGCTCAAAAAGAAGTTAGAAATTTTTATCAAGGAGTAAAAAAGACACGAGTGACACAAAATAAATGCACAATGTTTTGCAGAAATAAAGGTGGTATGTTATTGGGAGACAAGACAGAAAAATTAAACAGATCGGCAGAGTATTTCGAAGAATTATTAAATGATAAATTCCAAACAGAAACAGAAATACAATAACAAAGGCAAGAAACAGAACAACAACAAATACAAGAAACAGAACCACAACAAACACAAATCCGACAGAAATGGAAATAATAGCACTATAAAAGACCTAAAATATAATAAAAGTACCGGAGAAAGCGGAGTCCCAGCAGAAATGTACCAGCGGCGTACTGCAGCAAAAGATAGCTCGACTAATAAAGAAAATATGTGAAAACGAAAAATGCCGGACAGCAATCATCTGCCCAATTCACAAGAAATGTGATAAAGATATCTGTGAAAATGACACAGGAATCGCAAAGGCATCGCACTGTTAGAAGTGGTATATAAGATATTGGTAAAAATCATATGAACCAGAATAAAAACCTATGAATCAGAAATAATAGGAGAATACTAGGCTGGTTTCGGACAGGAAAGAGCAACAACCTATCAAATTTTTATGCTAAAATTATTACAAAACAATAGTTATGAACAAAATATAGGCTTACATTATGCTCTTTATTGATTTTAACCAGGGTTACGACTCCATCTCACGAAACGGACTGTATGAAGCAATGAGATCACTAGGAATACCAGAGAAACTGATACGATTAGTTAAAATGACGCTAACCAATACAATCAATAAAGTCATGATTGAAGGAAATGTTTCAAATTAGTTTAACGTTAATAGAGGATTAAAACAAGGAGATCCCCTGTCAACAAACTTATTCAACCTAGTGCTAGAAAAATAATTAGAGCAGCCAATACCAGACAAGCGGCACGATTCTAAAAAAAAGACAACAATGCATTAGGTTTTGTAGATAACTTTATGTTTCTGACACGTTCAAGAATAGAACTTCGAAAAATCTTCAAACAATTTGAAGAAGAAGCTAGAAAATACGGCCTGATATAAACCGAGAAAAAAACAAGTATATGGAAATGAGATCGGAAAATGCGAAAAAAAGATGGATTGCTCTAAGGACGAATGATAGGGAGTATATATTTGAGAAGAAAACTGAATTTTAGTACCTACATTGGAGTAACAGTTACAATTAGAGGAGACGAATATAGGGAAATTGATAAACGGTTGTTGAAAGCTAGCAAATTAGTAGGATCATTAAACGTACTGTGAAAGGCTAAAAACGTGTCCAGGGAAGCCAAGATTCGAACTTATGAAACAATAGTGAGACCAACGGTGTTGTATGCATGTGAAACTTGGACCATGAATGAGAATATAAAAAAGCTATGCTATAACAATGTAGTGATTTTCATAAATATATGATTCTCTTAAAAAATAAACCTAAATCATGCTTATTACGTGCGTCCAGTTTACTGGACGTTGGTATATTGCAAAGAATTCCTCTCAAATATCCCGAAGTCAATATCCCGAAGTCAAGTTAACTGGACAGATCTTTCTTCACTCACAGCTGGCAAATTTTAATTTCAACATCAATTCGATACATATTAAAACTATTTATAACTTTGACTAATTGATATTGACTTAAATTGAATCCGGGATCTGGAGCAGGTTTTCAAAGTAATGAAAGTATTAAACAAATAAAGAAACCGTAGGGGAATACTAAGTAGGGGAGCCCAAGCGGGGATTTTTGTAGTTACTCGAGCGCGTCAGATTATTATATGGGGAGAAACCTTGTACCCTGAAAATGTACCTCTACCATATATTGACCCTTAATGCAGGGGAATTCGTTAAGGGGAGGCCGAAAAAAAAATCTATCCTTAGAAAAATTCGAAATCGTCAGATTAAGATAAGGCATGTTAAGTACATGTGTTAAGTGCAAAACAGTGTATGTTTCAAAAATCTGACGATTTGAGCAGGGCGTAAGGAAAAGGGAGTCCCAAAATTTCACAAGAAATAAACGAATATTTCGCGAACTGAATGACAGATCGAAAAACTAAAAAATACGTGCTCAATATTTTTCAAAAATCTATCGAATGATACCAAACACGACTTCACACGGAGAGGGGTGGGGGGTAAATTTAAAATTTTAAATACGAATCTCGCGATATTTCGCGAAATGAACATCAGATCGAAAAACTGAAAAATACACTTATTCAATGTTTTTGAAAAATCTATCGAATGGCGCCAAACACGACCCCCCACGGCAGGTTGGGTGGGGGTTACTTCAAAATCTTAAATGGGAGCCCCCATTTTTTATGGCAGATTTGGATTCCTTACGTAAAAATAAGTAACTTTTATTCGAGACATTTTATCGAATTATGGATAGATGGCGCTATAATCTAAAAAAAGAATTGTTGAAAATGGAAAATTTAATTAAAAATGGAAAGTCCCCACTAAAATGAAAAACTTTACTTAATTTTTTTTGGTTTTAGGGCCTACTCTTCACATCCCAATAGGTCCCCATAACGCTTGAGTGACTGCACATTTAGCATACTTTGCTCCTCTACCACAATAATTACGCCTTTTCACCTCCGAATAACTAGTTATCGGGAAGTTTATCTGGCAGATTACATGTAAATCTGTCAGATAACCTTCGCGATAACTAGTTATCCGGAGGTGAAAATACCGGGCGGTAGTCTACTTCTGATAAAATCCTTCTCATTAATAATGTTTAACTTTTATCGCCAGAGCTCTGCTACTTATGTGGTCCATTCTCTCATTAATGATGTATACTAATTATTTGCGCAATAAAATGCTTAATGAAGTTCTTCACTACTGTTCATCAAAATCAGTCGTAAATGCATTTTATGACGCGGATGCGACAGTAATTGCTAAATTTAATAAAGTCATTTTACATGCATAAATTCTCATCTCTGTTGTTTTTGCTCGTTAGTTTTCAAGTTAGCTCGAGGATATTTCAGTTTCCAAAACGTAGGGATATTTCTTATACGTTTATGAGATACTATGAACTGTGTAATCTTATGTTAAGTTTTTTTAAAGGAGTTTATACGCAAAACATAGAAACCAAAATACGGTCACTATTTCGGATACACTTATTGCTTTGGTTTCTCAAAGCATGTAGGTTAGTAGTGGTACAGGAAATTACCTTTTACTGTCACGGCCGTTTAGTTTGTAATTAGTCGTTTTGAAGTATCTTTCGTAAACTTTCACTGGTTTTTTCCTATTTTTACACTGACCCTACTCTCCTTTTATCATCTTTTCAAGTCCCCTGATAAAACTAACTGACTACTTTTAATAAGCATAAATAATGATAACATTATTCTAGTGCCCTGGTGTCAGAGAAAATTAAAATGGCATTAAAAAATAGCAACAAAAAAATGGTAAAGCAGTAGGTCCTGACCAAATCCCAGTAAAAAGCTCAAAATGCATAAATGATGAAACCTTGACATTATAATGGACTTGTTTAACACAATGTACAAAACAGGAAATATACCAAAACAATGGTTACTCTCCACCTTTTGTGCTATCCCTCAAAATACAAACGCTAAAGATTGCAGTGAATACAGAACAATATCACTAACAAGTCAGTTCTCAAATTATTCTTGAAAATAATGCATGGTCGTATAAATAAAAAACTAGAAGAAAAAAAAGATGATAGCCAGTTTGGGTTCAGAAATGGACTAGGAACCAGAGAAGCTTTATTTGCTTTTAATGTCTTAGCTCAAAGATGCATATAATATGAATGTGGATGTGCATGTTTGGAATTTTGATTTTGAAAAAGCATTCGTCAAAGTGAGACATGAAAAATTATCCCAAATTATAAAGACAAAAAACATAAACAAAAGGGACTTACGAATAATAACAAATCTTCACTGGAATCAAAGAGCACATATTGTAATAGATAACGAACCCAATCCAGAAGTTGAAATCAGGAGAGGTGTTAGGCAGGGATGTATTATGTCTCCATTACTATTTAATGTATATAGTGAAGCCATTTTTGAAGAAGCATTACTATCTCAAAGTGAGGGAATAATAATTATTAACAACATAAGATTTGCAAAAAATATAGTGATTACGGCAAGCTCTGCTAAACAACTCCAATTACTACTAATATATGTTATAAACAAAACAAACAGTTTCTGTGAGGAATATGGACTGGAAATTAATATAAAAAATACCCAAAACATGATACACTGCTAAGAAAACAAACATACAAACAAGCATACATTTGAGAAATGTACCGATAGAAAGGGTTGATAAATACAAATACCTACGAACCTGGATTTTAGACAATAATGATCAAACAACGGAAATAAGGGCCAGGATATAAATAGCAAGAAATGCGTTTTGTAAAAATGAAAACAATTCTCTTCAACAAAGACCTTAGATTAGAACTGAGAGTAAGAGCTTTAAGATGCTACGTGTTCTCGATACTGCAATATGGACTTGAAAGCTGGACATTGCACACATAAATAACCTACACTCATTTGAAATTTGGTGTTACAGACGGAAAAAAAGAATTATTGCGAGAAATGAGCAAAGAATGTGAAATAAAAAACACAAAAAATAAGAAAGTTACAATATCTGGGACAAGTAATGAGTAGTGTTGCCCAAATGCAAGACCAAGACGAGACTTGGACAATCTTGGTCTTGGTCTTGCACCAGTACACCTGGTCTTGGTCTTGGTCTTGGTATTGCACTCCCAGTCTTGGTTTTGGTCTTGGTCTTGCAGCAAGAGTCTTGCAAGTCTCGCAGTTACCCACTAGCATATTGCTATTTATTAATAAACAACTCACATTAGGTGGGTTTGAACCCACGATCTAAACTATCCCTGCCTATACTCTAACTAACTGGGCTATTTCCATGTCCCACGGGAGTCAGTCTGTTTCTTAATAAACGTTTGCATTTAATAACCTGACATGTGCTAAAACATGGTGAAACCACAAAAAAAAAAACAAATAAATGACATAAACTTAACTGTATTTTAAAGAACTTTATCTGTCTAGAAAGGGATTGATGGACTCTCACATTAGGTATATGAATTGAAAATGGAATAAAAGAGTTCTACAATTTGCAATTTATACAAATAAAAAATAAAAAAAATACAAATTAAATTACAACACAGTACGCAATAGCTTTGACACTCTTATTAGTTGATAATTTTTGTTTTCTATTAGTTGAAAATTTTAAGATTGACTTTTTTTAACAAGAATTAATACAAAGTAATACACGCAGTTTAATTAAATAACATTTATACAGAGTGAGTTTTATGTATGGAACGCCTCAAATATCTCGGAAACAACTTGAACGATTTTTATAGAATTTGGTGGGTAAAGATCTTCTAATGCGGCCGATATTATAGTGGTAATTACACATTGTTGTCAGATGTTGCGTTTTTTTTAAATATAATGAACTTTCGTATTTCGAATAGAACACCCTGTATATTTTTGCATTTTGAACCATAATAACTACTGATTAAGTTTCATGTAATATTTCCTATAGCGAAATGCCGTAATTTCTGAGTTATTTCTATATTTATTAAAAAAAAAAATTTAAACAAATTATAAAAATCAATTGTTTCAGCCCTCGCAGACTTATTTTAGGTTCTTTGAATTATATGGAACAAAAAAGGTATTTTGTAATTTTTGTTTAGATTTATTCGTTTCCGAGTTGAAAAAAATCGAAAAATGACGATTTCCAAGGCTCAAAAACACAATGTTGTTCTGAAGCTATTTTCTTGTGGCATTTTTATAATCAAGTATATTCAAATGGGAAATAAGCCACAATTTTACCTAAAAATGATTTTTTTAATGTTTCGACGCCCAAGTCGGGTGTCGTTGTCAAAATACAAAATAATACTAAATAAACAAAAATGTTGTTGCTTAGTAAAAAATTCTTCTAATAATTTATTTAATCTGACTCATTTATATCGGCAATTCAGACACGTATTATACATTTTAAAGTAGACGACTTTAAAATGATATTGCCAATATTGATGAGTTGCGTTCCTGGGACGACTTTATTAAAAGATAGTTCATTCGATTACATGAAATCAATCCTAACTCAAGAATATCCGCCACAAAAAATCATAGCATGTGATCTGTCTTTAAAAAGACAACCAAATGCAACGTTGGCACTGAAATTCTCGCGTTAGAGATTCCATAGTAAATCACGAGGGAAAACCAGGAAAAACCTCGTGATACTATCCCGACATCGTAAGTATTTGGGTTTACATTTAGTTTACTCTCAAAACTAATACCAAATTCTGACTTGATATGTTAAATTTTAAATAATACTAAAATACTAAATATGTACTAACTCGATATGTTACTGATTTACTAATTGTGGTATTTTCTTTCTATTGACTTTCTCCTTTAATATGGGTAACCACATCCTACTGCATTCTACCGAGGAATTTGCGACACAATTGGTTTCATTTAGCATAATTAGAGCCGCTCCTTTGATTTTTCTCTTTTTACTATCTGCTTCTTTTAGGACTATACTTGAATCTCTCCACTGAACTCTATGTTCATTATCCCATGCGTGTTGACATATTTGAGATCTATCAAATTCTCTATTTTTTATATAAGTCTGATGTTCATTTACTCTAACGTCTAATAGTCTTGACGTTTCACCTATATAAAATTGTTCGCATTCACAAGGTATTTTATAAATACAATTCTTTGTTCTTTCTTGTTCACTGTTAGGTTTAGTTTTAGATAGAATAGATCTCAATGTATCTCACAATAAAACACTGAAAAACGTTTGTTTTTCTATTTTACACCTTCTTGAAATTTGCATAAATCAAGACTATTTTGAATTCAATAATCAAATTTACACAAACAACAGTGCAGGACTTATTATGGGTAATCCTCTAAGCCCATTACTATCAGATATATTTATGAACCAACTTGAAACAACAATTTCTAAAGACCCCTTATTTAAACAGTTCTTATATTGGTGGAGATACGTGGATGACATACTAGTCTGCTTTACAGGAACTAACAGACAACTTGACCAATTTCTATCTTACATTAATTCACTTCATAGTAATATTGAGTTCACAATAGAAACAGAACAGAATAATTCCATAAACTTCCTAGATGTAACGATTACCAGACTACACAACAAACATGAGTTCTCCGTATATCATAAACCTACCCATACTGACACAACTATACACAATTCATCATCCCATCCTACACAACACAAATTAGCAGCCTACCATAGCATGATACATAGACTGACAGAAATTCCTATGACAAAAAATAACTTCGAGACAGAACTAAATATCATTAGACAAATAGCAGTAAACAATGGCTATAACGAACAAACAGTTAACAACATTTTAAACCAAAAACTCCATAAGAAAGCCTTGAAATTAGTGTATCCACCACCACAGAAAGAACCCAGTACCTTCTGCTCTCTCACATATACTGGCAAAATAACAACAAAAATAGCCAGATACATAAAAAAGAAAGGAATAACACCAGCTTTCAGAACTAACAACAACTTAAGAAAACATATTAAAAACAATAAAAGCCGAAAGAGAAAGCAGAGAGAAAGCAGAAACTACAGAGTGGTGTGTACAAACTAACTTGTGGTGACTGTCCGAAAACTTACATCGGTCAAACTGGCAGAACTTTTGACAAACGGATAGCAGAACACAAAAGGGCTTTCAACAATAGAAAAACAGACACTTCTACATACGCACTTCACCTTCTAGATCATAATCATTCTTTCAATGAAGAGTTTCAAATTCTACATATTCAAAATAAAGGCCTTAAGCTATCACTTTTAGAATCAATGGAAATTAATAAATTGAAAAATACAGATATAATTCTGAATGACCAATTTGAGACAAACAGCTCCCCATTCCTCAACCTCTTCAGTTAAAGACTTAAAAAGGCAAACACATTGTAAAATATATCACTTGAGAAAGGCACTTTGCCGAAACAGTTGTAGTAATAACATAGTTGTAATAAATTTTGTGGAAGTATAGAAAAACAAACGTTTTTCAGTGTTTTATTGTGAGATAAAATGAACTTCCATCAAGTAACGGTCGAATCCATCAATTAGATCTCAATGTGTTTGTTGTTTTGAATGATGTTGATATGTTGAATTTATTTCCTATTGTTTTAAGTTTCTCGGATAGTCCTTTTACATATGGTATTGATATTTTCCTCGTATTATTTCTTGTGAATGTTGTAGGATCCCGTTCTAAGTTTTTCTGTTCCATTCGATCCAATCTTGACAATTCCTTATTTATAAACGATATGGGATAATCATTTTTTAATAAAACAGATGTTAACAATTGATTCCAGACCTGATCGTGTTACCAGCAACTGGTTTTACAAACAGCTCTGAAATAATATTAGTAAAAATCGATAACTAACAAGTTAAAATTACTAGTAAAGTGATAATAGTGATTGTTTAAGTGCAGGAAATCATACGTGAGTAAAGAAAACTCTCATTTTGTTTGATTGCATGATAATACACTGACCATTGTTCTGACTAACCTAACAATTTGGTTAGAATAAAAAGAGCAATTATCAAAATCTGGTTGTTCGTCAACTTTTAAATAAAACAGGTCCGTACTCAGCCAAATTAATGAAACCGAAAAATCGAAAACGACCAAAATGAATAATAATAACAGCAATGGTATTATTGATACTGATAACTCACTAAACACTAAAAAATATTCCACAGCATTGACTCATTCACCAATAACTTTTCCAAGCAAAGAACAGGGAATTATCTTTTCTGCAATAGAGGGCCTCAAACTACAAGATTACTTATTAGAACTCGGACCAATTGTAGATCCAAAAAACATTATATTTTCATCCAAGATTTCAAACAACCGTGTTTGTGTATACTTGTCAAGTAAATCAGTGGTAGACAAATTTTTAAAAGAACATAATTCTATTAAAATTAATAACACAGTAATACCAGTAAGAAAGCTAGTTACCCCATCACAAAGACTTGTTCTATCCAACGTAAGTCCCACAATTCCACATAATTTATTGGAAACCAAGTTAAAAACCATTGGATTACAGCTAATGTCACCTATCACATTCTTACGAATTGGAGCACCTGATCCAGCGTATAGTCACATACTTAGTTTTCGAAGGCAGGTGTACATATCTCCTCCAGAAGATAATTTCCAAATTCCCGAAGTATTAGAAATTTATCATGATGACTTAACATATCACATATATCTTACAACAGATACATTATGCTATAAGTGCAAACAACCAGGTCATTTGGCATCACGATGTGCCAGCCTCCAACTCCAAGCTCCTACTTCTCCATATACTAAATCACAACAACAAAGTTCCTCTCTAGACAATCCCTCAGACAGCAATAATTCAAGTGAGTCTATATCAAATACTACTAACCTTGAAATGATATGTGAACAAACACCAATTACTCCTATACTCAATGAGCCTAATCACGACATACCCACTCCTTTTGAAGTTCAAACAACTTCAATAACTAATCCTACGACCTCTAAACGAAATGCAACATCTAGTCCAGAAGATACACCAGATATTACTAACTCCTCAGAAGCAAACTCTTACTTTCCAAAACCTGCCCCAAAAGCTCCAAAGAAAAAGTTGAAGTCGGAAGGCAAACCCTCATTAGAATTTCGAGAACTGCCCCAAAACATAATCAATTTCATTGACAACCACAATCCTAAGTTCCCACTCGATAGTCAACAATTCACTGATCTGTTAGAGAATACTCACGGTAGTAGTGATGCATTAAGCATTGCTAAAGACTATACCGAAAATATTCCATCTCTTATAGATATGATAAATGCAATACATTCGCAGACTGAAGATCGAAAAATGAAAATCAAATGTACTAGACTAACTAAAAAATTAACTAAACAAGTGGTCCGACTTTCTGTTTCATCTGACTTCGACAGTGATGTATCTCAAAACTAATTATTTAAATAAAAATATAATTCATGTATAATAATATTTTACAGTGGAATTTAAACAGTTTTCACACCCGCCTACCCTTATTTCAGGTTTTAATTAGGAAATATTCTCCTGATATTATATGTCTTCAAGAAACTAATTTTAAAGACAACAATGTGTGTGACTTGAAGTCATATAATGTCTACTATCAAAATAGACAGACAAATCATGCCAGTGGTGGTGTTGCAATATATACTAAAACCGATTTACAAGTACACAGAATCACAATTAATACAAACTTAGAAGCAATAGCAGTAACAGTAACAACAGGTACTAATCAAAAAATGAACATATGTAATATTTATATTCCCCCGAACCATAATATCCAAGGAAATGAACTTTCCGACTTAATTATGCAAATTCCATCACCAAAATTAATTCTTGGTGACTTTAATAGCCATAATCTCCTATGGGGTTCCGAAAAAACTACTAAAAATGGAAAGTTATTAGCAAACATAATCAATAGCCTGAATTTAACAATAATGAACGATGGAGCTAAAACTCGTTTCGACGCAGCTTCTGGAAATTTTTCAGCAATTGACTTGTCTATTTCTGACCCATCGACGTTACTAAATCACACATGGCAAACCGTAGACGATTTATATGGTAGTGATCATTATCCAATAATAATAACAAAAATTTCCAACCCCACAACAAAAACCAATCCTTTTCAAAAGTGGAAAATTAAGCAAGCAAACTGGAACATCTTTAAAACAAAAATTACCGAAGAAATATCAAATATCCCTATAAGAGAAGAAGACATAAACTTAACTTTAAAATTGTTTAATAACTTAATCACTGAAGCCGCCACAATTGCAATGGGAAAAACAAAGTACATAGCAAAAAACAAAGTTGTACCCTGGTGGAATGAAGAGTGTGAATTGGCAATAAAGCAAAGTAAAAAAGCATTAAATACTTTCAAAAGACATAAAACTGATGAGAACTTGATATAGCTAAGGATAAAAAGGGCATATGCAAAATTAATTACTACCAGATCTAAAAAAGAGTCTTGGAAAAAATACGTTCAAAGTATTAACAGGAATACTAACATGTCATCCGTATGGAAAAAAGTAAAGAAAATAGCTGGCGTCAATACACAAAATGGAATAAAATACCTAGAACGAAATGGAAACCTAATTATTGAAAACAAAAAAATTGTAGAAGAATTAGCTGAAACATACAGACAAGAGTCTACAAATGAAAATTACAACAATATTTTTTTACGTTATCGGGAAGAAGAAGAAGCAAATCCAATAGAAGTTGTAGCTAGTAACGATGATATAAATACTCCAATTAATAAAACAGAACTGTTAGAAGCTGTCCAAATGTTAAAAAATACATCACCAGGCCCAGATGACATACCCGCAATATTCCTACAACAGTTACCTAACGAAGCTTTAGACTTCCTATTGAATCTTTTTAACATAATCTGGTGTAAACAAAAATTTCCCGACTTATGGAGACAAGCTATTGTCATCCCTATTCTAAAACCTAATAAGCCGGCAACAGCAGCAGAATCATATAGGCCAATATCACTTACATGTTCTACTTGCAAATTGTTAGAGAAAATAATAAATAATAGACTTATGTGGCATTTGGAACATCACAATTTACTCATACCGGAACAAGCTGGATTTCGTCCCTTAAGATCCACTACAGATAATGTTTTACATTTAGAAAGTCAAATTAATGAAGCCTTCTGTAACAAACAGAAATGCATAGCTGTTTACTTTGATATCCACAAAGCATTTGATTTGGCATGGCGATACAGAATATTAAAAAAGCTACAGACTTGGGGAATTCAAGGAAACATGCTGGCATTTTTGAATAACTTTCTACATCAACGCAAATTTTCAGTACGAAGTAATGGAGAACATTCTACTATTAAGTCTCAGGACAATGGAACACCACAAGGATCTGTAATTAGCCCTACACTTTTTTTAATTGCAATGAATGATGTTATAAAAAATCTCAAGAGACCTGCACAGGCTAGATTATATGCTGATGACATGATAATGTTCATAAAAGGAAAAAATATTAATTCCATGGTCAAATTTTTACAAGAAGAACTAAACAAAATTGATAGTTGGTCTAATACGAGTGGATTCAATTTTTCAGCTGACAAGACACAATATATTATTTTTTCCAAAAAGCCTATTCACACTAACATACCTACCTTAAAATTCGGCACAAAGTTATTGAAACGATGTACAGAGATAAAATATTTAGGTTTAACATTCGACGAAACTTTAAGTTGGAAATCACATATTAAGCAATTGGCAATATCATGTCAAAATGGTATAAATCTTCTTAAATGTTTAGCCAACAAACAATGGGGTGCTGACGGAGATACATTACTACTGTTGTATAGAAGTCTAATCCGATCAAAATTGGACTACGGATGTATTGCATATTCTTCAGCGTCAAAGTCAAATTTAAAAATCTTAGACATTATACACAACAATGCATTACGCATAATATCTGGGGCTTACAGAACAACTCCTGTTGCAAGCCTCGAGTGGGAACTTGGAGAGCCATCATTACATGAACGACGAAAATTACTTAGTTTATCTTACGTTTCAAAACAATCATCATTGCAACCTGACAACCCTTTTCTTATTCAGTCATCGTTATCTAATATCAACATAAGGACACATTTACCATTTCAATTAAGGATCAAAAACATTTTAAACTCTATTGAAATTTTTAACTTTCCCTCAACACATTCAGCAAATGTAAACACGGCACCTCCCTGGTTAATACCTTTGCCTACGTTAAATTTACAACTATTATCATACCATAAATCCGAAACCAATCCACAAATATTTATAAGCAATTATAATAGAATACTTTCTTCTTTCCCTGAATATATCCAAGTTTACACAGATGCATCTAAAACAACTTCTGGTGTAGGATCGTCATTTGTTATAAGAGACACAATAAAAAGCTTCAAATTGCCCACAGAATCCACTGTGATAACTGGAGAAATGTATGCAATATACAGAGCTCTAAACCATATACAAACAGTCGAATCAGAAAAATTCCTTATTATTACTGACTCAATTAATTCCCTCCATATACTATCAAAAATGTATACCTGCAACCCGATTGCTAAATTAATTAAAAACAAGATGCAGCAGCTGAAGAACAAAACATTAGTCTTCGTGTGGGTACCGTCACATATAGGCATTAAAGGAAACGAACTAGCTGATAAAAATGCTCGAGAAATAGCAAATTCTCCAAATATCAGACCGATAATGAAACCACTAGCAGAAGATCTCAAACCGTATTTCAAACAAAAGCTTATATGTAATTGGACTAAATTTTGGGAAGAAAAATCTTCAAAGTTGAAAGAAATAAAACCAAATTTTGGAAGATGGAATAACAACTCTCCTAGCCGTTTCTTTCAGGTAGTATTAACCAGGCTTCGATTAGGACACAGCAAACTTACACATGAATATCTAATGAAGAAGGAACCTCAACCAAAATGTACGAGTTGTGATATGCCGTTAACAGTGAAACATGTATTAACAGAGTGTCCCAAATATAGTGCTGAAAGACTAACTTATAACATCCCATCAGTTATAACGGAGATTTTTAGTGTCTGTACCAGTGAAAATATTGTGAAATTTTTAAGAGACTGTAACATATTGTACCACATATAATTATGTTATTTTTAGTCATTATTGTATACACTAAATCCATCCGCTAATAACCAATATGGTTGATGCGGCTTACTTTAAATAAAAAAAAAAAGATGTTAACAATTGTTTTTCTTCTAAAAATGAATTTTCGTTAGAACAAGTAATTTTGGCTCTATCATATAAGGATTTAATGATTCCCTTTTTAACGTTGATGTTATGATTTGATTTGTAATTGAGATATCTGTTGGTGTGTGTTGGTTTTCTATACACTTGAGTCTCATATCCAGTATCCTTCTTTGAGACCAAAACATCGAGGAAAGGTAGGGTGTTATTGTATTCCTTTTCCATTGTAAACTTTATTGTCTCTTCTTGATCGTTTATAATATTCAGGAACGTATCCAACAATTCCGATCTATGAGGCCATATGGAAAACACATCATCTACATATCTCCACCATACTGTGGGTTTTAAATTTTGTTTAGAAATGATATTAGTTTCGAAATCCTCCATAAATATATTAGCCAATAATGGAGATAAAGAAGAGCCCATTGCGAGACCAAAATTTTGTTTATAGAATTCATTATTTAGTTGAAAATAGGTATTATTAGTACATAATGTCAATAACTCCATTATAGCTGATACATTGAGTCTTGTCCTAGTTGTTAATGTATTATCATTTTCTAATTTCGTTTTTTGATTATGTTTAAAGTTTTATCTAATGGCACATTTGTAAATAAACTGTTTATGTCAAAACTTACTAAAATATTTGGATTAAATTCAATATTTGATAATTTGTTTAAAAAATGTTGTGTATTTTTTTATAAATGTGTCATTATTATTTTCAAATGGTTTTATAATATTTAATAAAAATTTTGATAGTTCACTACAAGGAGAATTAATGGTACTACAAATAGGTCTAAGTGGAATATTTGCTTTGTGAATTTTCGGTACTCCATAAAAATGTGGTGTCTTACTGTAATGAGGTGTCATTAATTTTCTTTGATAGTACGTTAGGTCATTTTTAAATTTGATTAAAGTTCTATAGATTTTGTTTTCCAGTGTCTTCGTTGGATCCTTCGTTAATTTGGTATAAGGTCCATTTGTAATTAGATCTGTAATTTTGTCCTCATATTGTACTTTATCCATTATTACAGTTGCATTTCCTTTATCCGCTGGTAGGATTGTTATGGAGTCATCATTTTTTAAAGTTTTTAAAGCTTTCATTTCCTCTTTGCTGATGTTCTGTTCAATTTAATTAGATTTTTCCAATTCAAGTTTGCATAGTACTCTATATTGTTCTTTTTCATGAATTGGTAAACACTGGGATATTTTTTCCACTGCGCTAATTATGTCTAATTTTGGAATAGATGGATGAGTGACAGCATAGTTTAAACTTTTTGACAATACCAAATTTTCCGTTGCATTTAAATGTCTATTTGATAGATTGACAACTGTCGCTAATATGTCATTATTTCTATTTAGGTTATTAAAAGTATATATACTATTTTGTTCTAAAAGAATATTAAATTTATTTAAATGTATATTTCTTTGTTTCTGATATGAATTTTGATAAATTATGTGTAAACTAAAAATAATTCGATCAAAATCAGAATTTGATATCATTCCGTAAAGCAAATCTTCAATACTTACGATGTCTTGTTCAATAAAAAATAAATTTGATCTATGAAATTGTAACCTTTCCCGGATCATTGACACACTGGCTCTATGTAAAATATTTTTCAAAAACACAAGTAAAAAATATTATTTTCGAAATCTCGAAGTGCCTAAACTGAAGTTTAAACTTTATTTATCAGTTGTCGATAAGTAATTTGTTTATTTCATTTTAAAAAACATTGTTTTTTAGTTTTTAATGCAGCCCATCCTCTCATAAGTTCTTCATTAACAATAAAAAAATAATGGCAAAATCATACATCGGCCAATATCTCTTTTGATATAATAATATCTCTTTTTTTGAAATTTGAAGGTTTTGTAACATTTTACCGTGCGTGAATGGACTATACAGGGTAGCCAGGCATTATCTTATCTACTGCTTTTTCAGCAAAAAATTTTGTTTGGCCGATTGATCTAATATCTAATTGCACACCCTGCAAACAGTTTATAAGTAAGGCGTTTAGTCTTTACGATATGGACAAGGAAAAACAATTGAGTGGTTGTCCGTAACAGTGGATATGGTATTCGTACTGTATTTTTATCACCTTAGGCGACATACTTCTTTAAAAGTTTCAATGCGATATTATTATACTGTCGTGTCGGCGTCAAACAACACAAGAAGATTATTTTATGAAAGGGTAGTTATTCTCAAAATCTAGACAATTGCTCAATTGTAATTAATTTCGGAGCGAAGGCGTCGTCTGATATTAGGAAAGAATGAAATATTTTATTTTTACATTGTATAATAATTTATTATGACTTCTGAGTACGTATCCAATAAATAAGTGTTCATATTTTTAATTCGGTATGTATGTTTATCGTATTGTTCATAATGCGGATAAATCCAATTTTCCAAATTTTTGTTACATTTTTTTTGTATCTCATAGTCTCTAAGCTTATACCCGAACTAATATACAGGGTGTAACAAAAATACAGATCATAAATTAAATCACTTATTCTGGGAACAAAAATAGTTTGAATGAACCTAACTTACCTTAGTACAAATAAGCACATAAAAAAAGTTACAGTCCTTTGAATTTACAAAATGAAAATCGATTTTTTCCAACATATCGAAAACTATTAGAGATTTTTTATTGAAAATGGACGTGTGGCATTTTTATGACAGGAAAATTTTAAAGAAATATTATAGTGAAATTTGTGCACCCCATAAAAATGTTATGGGGGTTTTGTTCCCTTAAATCCACCCAAACTCTTGTGTACGTTCCAATTAAATTATTATTGTGATACTATTAGTTAAATTCAATATTTTTAAAACTTTTTTGGTTCCTAGTATTTTTTCGATAAGGCAGTTTTTATCGAGTTGCGGTTTCTTTTCTAATATGTTTACATAGAGATTTTATGGGGGTTTTGTTCCTTTAAACCTCCCAAATGGTTATGTACGTTCCAATTAAACTATTACTGCGATACCATTGGTTAAACACAGTGTTTTTAAAACTTTTTTGATTCCTTGTATTTTTTCGAAAGGGCACATTTTATCGAGATGTTACTTATTTTTTAATATGGTTCAAAATATACCTAAAGATGTAAAACATAAATAAATTTTTCTATTATTATCAAGTCTCTATAATCGTACTTAGCCATATACAAATATGTGGTGGATTTGACAAATAATATGCAAAATATACAAATACTGACTTTTCGAAAATGTACTAAGAGGCAAAGAAGTTTTTAAAGTATTGTGTTTAACTAATGATACTACAATAATAATCAAATTGTAACGTACACAAAAGTTTGTGGGGGTGGGGTTTATGGGGTGTCTAAATTTCACTGTAATTTTTTCTTAAGATACTACTGCCATAAAAATGTCACATGTTCATTTTCAATAAAAAATCTCCAATAGTTTTCGATATATTGGAAAAAATCGATTTTCATTTTGTAACTTCAAAGGGCTGTAACTTTTTTTTTGTGCACATTTGTACTAAGGTAAGTTAAGTTCAATCGAACTATTTTTGGTCCCAGAATGTGTGATTAAATTTATGACCTGTATTTTTGTTACAGCCTGTATTATTCCATAAAACGACACTCAAACTGCAAGACGCAAGAGTCTCGCAGGCTTAGTCTTGTTCTTGCTCAAGTCTTGCACGGTCAGTCTTGGTCTTGGTCTTGCTAAAATAAGGCGGTCTTGGTCTTGGTCTCGGTCTTGCTAAAACGCAAGAACAAGACCAAGACTGCAAGACCAAGACCGATTTTGGACAACACTAGTAATGAGGGGACAGCGATATGAACTGCAAATACTGACAATACAGGGAAAGATAAGAAGCGGAAGGAGTATAGAAAGAAGGAAAGTGTCATGGTTGAAGAATTTAAGGGGGTGGTTTAAATGCAGTTCTAGAGAACTCTTCAGAGCAGAGGTGGATAGAAAAGATAGCGATGCTGATATCCAACCTGCGATTGGGAAACGACACTTAAAGAAGAAGAAGGCATCACATGACATGAATATTACGTATTCTTGAGATCATCCCGTAAATTGTATGTTGTACTTCATGATTTTTGCTTGTATGCAATATCAACTGCATGTAGAACTCAGAAAACGATAAGGAAACTTTAAGGAAATTACACTAAAATTGTATATAAAAAATTAGAAATCAATGACAAAAGATACCTACACGTTAGAACACACTTAGCAGTGTCAGTATTCAGGAGAAACAGAGTCTAAACAAACGGAAAAAACATATAAAAAGTAAAAGAAGTACATCGAAAACATTCCAATTAACAAAATAAGAACAAAAAGAAAAATATTTAAAATAACTAAATCCATATAGAATATTCCAAAAATTAGTTAAACAAATTTTTTTTCCAGAATTATACCTTTGTGCCTTTTTCTCCCTACAGGGTGTCTCAAACTTTTGTTTCGGTTAAAACGCGCTAAACTACAAAACCGCCTTCTAAATATCAGGGACACTTAAAAAACAAAATGTTCACAAAATGTAAGACTACAATACGATTTCGATGTATACTTACATTTTTACCTCGTCCTCCCTACAGGGTGTCTCAAACCTAATGTAAGAAAAACATTTCTTTTCTTAGACCCGGTACAAGTACAAAAAGGAATATTAGTAAACATTTGTACAACTGTGTAAATAATAAAAAAAATCTAAAATAATAAAAAAATAGCGGAATCAGTTAATCCGTTCACGAAAAAATCAGCTATGAAAATCAGCAGAATTTTCTATATTATGTATCCCTAACTTATGCCTCGCAGTTTATTACATGTGAAACTCTCACGGCCGATTTCATAATAAAGTTAAAGTGGACTTTAAATTTATAGTTGACTTTAACTAAAAAAATTGCATTGTTAAGGTCAACTTTAAATTTAAAGTGCACTTTACTTTATTATGAAATCGGGCGTTAACGTGAAACCCATCAAAGTATTCCTATAGTTGTACATTCTTTTCCCGAAACAGTATTTTATTATTTTCGCTTTACCCTGTATAACAATTAGGGACATATTTCATAAAAACGACAGAGGTTGTTCTAATATTCCGAAAGGTTTGTAGAGTAAGACAATAAAATTTGCAACACCCTGTAATAAAACAATGGTCGACTAATAGTGTTTAATGCGTTTTCGTGACTGTATGCATGTTGCATTGTATTTTTAGATCAAAAAATTATCTTCATTGTATTATAATAGTCGTCCAAGTTAATAGAATTGAACTCAATTATCGGCTTTAAATAGTTTTTGTTGTCCGGAGAAACAACACGTAATGCATTTTGTAAATCGTAAGATAGGAATGTTCTGTAGTTTCTGCGGTTTATCAATCATGTATGTACACATTATTAAGCTATAAATGGATCAATATTCATAATATATTTATTTAGATCTGTTTGAAATTATTTGTTTGTTTTTTTTTGCTTCAAAACGTATTCGTCCCTATCATGTATTATATGAATAGTTAATACTCCAGTGAAATAAGGCAAAAATATACCATGTTCGGTACACTGACCCAGCCAGGTTGCAAATGGGTTTTTTGGGTACTATATATACTTAATAAATAAAAAAATACCCGTCACAGTTCGGAGCCATATAATAGTTATTAACAAATAAGGGTCAAAAATAGCAATTATTTCGCTTTAAGAGGATGGGTACGTATTTTCGGCTGCAATGCTATTCAAATGGGGATTCATTTTTTTCGAATCCTGAGAAAACTAATAAGTATTTTTGAAAAATTTAAACGCAGAATGAAAGATTACGTTATTGGCGAGGGCGGAAAGTCCTGAGAACTTCTATAATGTTTATTTTAATAAGTTACAGGGGTGAAAAACTAAGAGAAAATTTGGTGTGATATTTAATTTAAAATATTTCATTCAAAATAAACTTTTTATTTATTCTAAGGGACTTTCGGCCCTCGGTAATAATATAATCTTCATTCTGCGTTTAAATTTTTCAAAAATATTTATTGGTTTTTTCAGGATTTGAAAAAAGTGAACACAATGTCTGTGGTAATACTTCCAAATCTATCTTTGTCATACAACGCACTCAATCGAATAGAATATTGTCAGCATTCTGTCAGGCAGACAGTGACAATCAGTGACAATTTTAAATATTTCACTTGGCATCGGGAATATTTTGAGTTGTTGATTAAATAATATTTGATAAATAATTGATTTAAGACGTGAACTTAATATAAAGTTATTTATTGTGTATTATTTGTGGAAGATCCAAGCAGAGAATACATCAGGATAATATATTATGTGATCCAAGTATTTTGTTGTTAAAGATGTTTAAAATTGTAATCGTTCCATAGTAACAATATATTATTAAAAAATCACTTTAACACTTTTCCTCTTTTCTCGATTGAGTATTAGTTTTTGTTATACATATAAATTATTACAATCACTGAATACATAGTTAATGAAAAAATTATCAGTAGTAATTGCACAAGAGCTCTAAAATTATTGAATTTTTCCCGAGTGACACTTTGACAGTTTTAATTTCACGAGCCAAAGACGAGTGAAATTATGTCAAAGTGTCACGAGCCAAAGGCGAGTGAAATTATGTTAAAGTGTCACGAGGGCAAAAATTCTATATTAATTTTAGAGTTCCAGTGCAATTTGTTGCGATTATTTCATGAATAAAACTGTTCAAAACCAAAATTCTATTGTAATTTATTTATGTAAGTACAAATTAGTACAATTAAACACAAAGTTTTATAAATATTTGACGATTGAAAGTCATCACTTTTATAATTTTTAAAACATTAATTGTCATTAATGTCACTGAATGTATTTTTTCGTAGCAACGAAGGGCATCTGACGTAATATACTTAACGACGGGCAATTATCAAAAATTATCGATTTAATGCAGATTTCTGTAGCTTTCTATTGGACAGAATCTCCTATGAATGAAATAATCACATTTATTAACTGAATTAATAATTTGCAATTATAAAAATAACAGTTATCCAAGAACATTCAAAAGCCATATCTTTAAATTAATGATGACATTTTCAATTAGAATGACCTTCTAGTAATGTTTACATATCCATACCAGTGTGAATTTTACTACACGTAATTTGCCGTGTAAAGACAGAAAAAGTAGGGATACCCGTAAAATATTTGCGAATTATGTACCGATGGCCTTAAGTTGCTACAGATAACGATAGGGTAATTTAATATATTACTTAGACTTAGAGTATTCATCTTTTAGTACATGGACAAAAGATTAAAATGTCTGTTTTTGAATTTTGAATTTTGAATTCGACGCCGTAATAGGCATAAGGAAAAAGACAAGAAGAAGAGGAGAATTTTGGTCTGATAATTTGTTGCTTCGCTAATTACTAAATCCGGCTAAAATTTCGAAAATTAAAAATTTACAATAACTTTTGCAAAAATCAACCTAGGGCTTTAATATTATACGAAAAGTTGAGTCAAGCCGTCCTTATAATGCACAAAAAATTGCAAGACGATTCGTCAATTGGGTTAAATTTTATTTAATTTATTTATCCCACAGAACTTTTTTTGCAATGATATTGCTCAGAAAATAAGAATTATTGGAATGATAAGAATGATAGTGAATTTTCGGTAACCGCATAAAAGAAGACGACCAATATTTTCAATATAGTTAATAAAAAATCAATAAATAAAAGTCATTTTTAACATTTCAAAAACATTTTACTAAAGTAGAGTAATTTTTGGTTTATAAATAATTTAAATAACTGTTAATATTAACAGTAGACTAAATCCACTGTAATATTATTTGTAAAGTTGATATTTTTACACAAATTTTCCCAAAATAAAATTCCGCCTAGATCAATTAGGGTCAAAGTTCGCCACTTTTTTTATTTAATTTGCAGCTACCTTGTTTATAACAATTTGGAAAAGCGCCATTTTGAAGGTCAACATATATAGATTATGTGTAAAAGTTTGAGTAAACTTTGAACTTCAACAGAGCGGTTAATAAAGCTTTAAAATGGTCGGGACCGGTGGAAGGAATCAGAAACCCGTTCACTCAAAAATGAAATTGATTCTTCAAACATATGCTACGATTAATATCTCTCGAACTTGTTGATGGATTTTGATCATTATTTTTTAAATTTGAATGTAGTCGTATTCTCGTAGAGTACATTATGTACATACAATGAGGACGTTTGAGTTGGAATACATTCATTTTCTCGAGAATGGGCGACTCTGGAATAAATCCCGAAACAGGTCGATTTTTATTTTTAAATTATAATTTTTTCGCATATATATCATACTAGTGACGTCATCCATCTGGGCGTGATGACGTAATCGATGATTTTTTTTAAATGAGAAGAGGGGTCGTGTGATAGGTCATTCGAAAGGTTACTCAATGCTCTATTCACTAATGTTAACATTAACATAAGTATTTATACAGGTGGCCCAAGAAAATTTTTTTGAATTAAATTAATTGAGACACAAAGAAGAATGTTTATAGTTTATTTTAAAAAAAATACCAGGTTTTTTGTAAAAGGTATATTTTAAAATACCCTAAATAAGGGTCACAATACAAAACGTTTTCGGATTAAGAAATCCATCATCAGTGTTTAAAAGCCCTAAAATTAAGTATAACCTAATTAATTGAAATAAAAGTTAAAAAATTGACAGAGGTTTTAAAAAAACAAGAGGCCATACTTACAAAAATTGCATGCCTGAGCCACCAAAATGTATTGGGTAAAAACCCTTTAAATGTAAACGATTTAGTTGTTTTACATATTTATATAAAATTCATGTGATGTCAAAGATATGCCTGGATGTTACCCAGGGCAGCACATGACTCTTCCCATGTGGTTGGAATTTTTTTGGAGAAAACCTCACATATTGGATTTCAATGACAAATTGACAACTGAATTCAAGAGCAACCCATAATGACATTAAGAACTGTCAATATAATTAGTTTCATCAAGCTACTCTAGTCTCATTTTCAGTCAGATACAAAAAACAGTATTTCTATAATTATCATTTCTATAATTATCATTATCATTACTTTTTCCATCTTTATCCAATTTATGTTGGGCCGACTTCTGAGCAAGTTATCAGTCATCAAACAATTATCCTTCAATTAATACTCTTAGAATTGTACACATATGTACACATTACATACAATTTTGTGTTCCCAGACGTCTATACGTATAAGGCCTTTCCCATTATTTGTTTAATTGTATTGATTTCATACCACTAATATAACATCTATTGGTATTGTTGACTGCATAACTTCTGGCAACGTAAACATTTTATTTTCCTATTTGAAAACTTAATTAATGGATTATTTCAAGCAAAAATTTTTTCATCCTTTTTCTAAAAACTTTAACTCCAACATATTATGTAAATTTGATACTGTTTTTTATCTTAAATATTAAAATAATCTTTAAAGGTTGTGGCTGGAGTCATTATATAACTAGGTTACATTGACAGTTCTTAATGTCATTTTGGGTTGCTCTTGAATTCAGTTGTCAGTTGGCCATTGAAATCCAATATGTGAGGTTTTCTCCAAAAAAATTCCAACCACGTGGGAAGAGTCCTGTGTTGCCCTGGGTAACATCCACGCATATCTTTGACATCACATGAATTTTATATAAATATGTAAAACAACTAAATCGTTTACATTTAAAGGGTTTTTACCCAATACATTTTGGTGGCTCAGGCATGCAATTTTTGTAAGTATGTATTGCCTCTTGTTTTTTTAAAATCTCTGTCAATTTTTTAACTTTTATCTCAATTAATTAGGTTATACTTAATTTTAGGGCTTTTAAACACTGATGATGGATTTCTTAATCCGAAAGCGTTTTGTATTTTGACCCTTATTTAGGGTATTTTAAAATATACCGTTTACAAAAAAACCTGGTATTTTTGTGATTTATGTTATACAGCCAGCTACAGGAAGTTTATTTTCCTCGTGGATATAGTTTATTTAGTTCAAAATACATTTTACTCTACTCCAAAAACAGGAAAAAACGTTTATTTGATAAATAAATATTGTTTTTCGCTTAAACTCAATATTAAAGCTGCCACCCACCTGCGTCTTAGCAGTTTTAACATTTAATTTAAGCGAAAAACAAATATTATTTTTTCTGTTTTCTGACAGCAGTAAAATGTACATATTTTACATTAAATAAATAACATACATTCTTCTTTTTGTCTCAATTAATTTAATTCAAAAATTTTTCTGGGCACCCTGTATGAATAATTATGTTAATGTTTATATTAGCGAATAGAGAATTGAATGAGCCAGATAATTGAATGACATTTCGAATGAGCTATCACACGACCCCTATTTTCATTTTAAAAATCATCGATTACGTCATCACGCCCAGATGGATGACGTCACTAGTATAGTATATATGCCAAAAAATTATAATTTGGAAATAAAAATCGACCTGTTTCGAGATTTATCTCCAGAGTCGCCCATTGTCGAGAAAATGAATTTATTTCCACTCAAACTTCCTCACTGTAAATCCCCACCTAATACATTACAAAATCTTAGGGGGGAACCACCCTTATCGCCCAGGGCTGTGAAAAATAGATTACGACCGATTCTCAGACCTACAGAATTGCCTCGATGCCTCAGGACAAAAGCACATATCGGCACAATATCACTGTTTTTCTTTGACATGATAGCCAAATTTCATGTCAATCCAAGCGGTTCTTTGAAATTCTGATCAAAAATCGTAAGTAAATGGACCATTTGGAAACTATAATGTGCCTTATTTGAAAAATATCATGTGTCAAACTTTTTTGAAATGAATATCAACTACTGTGTGCGTATGTCAAATGTTGTTGAGTCAAATTAAAATTTTACTAGAAAAAAACATAACGGTGTAAACGGCTTTTATAGTAATTATTATCATCATGTACAACGTTTTTTACAAAAGCACCCACTCAAGCTCTGGGCGGCGAATGAATATAATTGCTTATTACAAGTCGATGCAGTTTTCAAGGAAGTACATACACCAGCTCCAGTAGCAATTGACATTAACATGAAAATTGTCGTAACGCACTTACTTTAATGGATTATTGTTAGCAGGTATGTTTATTTATTCATTGATGAAAGTGAAATTTGCATGTTTTCTACACATTTTTCCATAAATAAGTGTTAGAAAATGTTATTGATTTCATATGATGTAAATATTGCCGTAGAAGATTAATGAGGCATTTTGCTATGGGCATCTACCCACGATTTTAATATATTGTGGTAATTTATTTATTTATTTCTCTGCAATGTTGCCGTAAGTGGTGTGTTTTTTGAATTTTCTACAACTCTACATGATTTCAGGTACTTTCTTACATTTTTGTTATGTTCATGCGCTGATAAAAACTCCATACAGAGAAGCCATAATAAAACTGATATATCGATGCCTCGTTTAGATTAAGGGCACGAATATAGTGAAGACTCGCATCTCGCTGGGATGCTCACCATTCTTTAGGACTCATTCTTTAGGTTCCCAAAACATTCACACTTACAGGACTTACAGGAAGATAAATACAGTGTAGCCCGAAATAAACAGTACTGAAACTGAAACATAGATTTCTCTTTCTGCACGCTGTCATACCCAAATTAACTTGTATAGACCTATAGACTTGGACAGCGTGCAGAAAGAGAAACCTATGTTTCAGTTTCAGTACTGTTTATTTCGGGCTATACTGTATTTTTGAGATATTTCAGTATATTATATCAATATTGAGAATAGGGAACTAGCACATTTTTTTTTATTACATACATAATAATGTTCAGTTTTGTAAAAATGAGATTTCCAAAATTTCACGCTTCAAAAACTCATAATAACTTAGAAATACAAATTTAAAATATTCTGTGATTTAAAATAGTTCAGACGACCCGTGACGTCACAAAGTTTTACTATATGGCTATGTTTATGGTTATATTTAGGTATATTATTCTTCTCCTTCTTTAGTTTATTGGCCTCCACCTACTTGGGTATTTGGCCAGCTCATCGTCGCGGAATAATGGAAAAATATTTATATTCTAATGACATTATGTATCGTATGTCATTGTAATAATATATACCCGTTTGTTGAGATTGGAGTTTGATACAGTTTTTGAAGGAAAGGAAAGAAGGTTTACTATGGAAAATAAAACCATTTTGTAAAAGTACATGTTTTCTATAAATAGTTCAAACGATCAAAAACACTTGTGACGTCACATAACTGTATTTTCTACTGACGTTTATAATGTCTAATTTAAAATTATACAAATATGCACAATTTTGTTTACTTTGTTGGTGCAGAATGTAAACATTAACCATATGACGTCACAACGCGTTTTGGACTAGCTGCTTTAATTTAAATTTATAATCGTCTTTAGAGGCCAAACGGAACACAAAAACAACTTTTTTATCTTTGATACATGTTTTAAATTACGTTCTGTTGTGATTTATACCATTTTTTTTCGAATTTAAAATTTTATGCAAGTTCCCTATTCCGTTCAGTACGAATTACTTAAATTTTTAACGAAATCCTAAACCTTAAATCCTAAACTAAAGGCAAAAAACCAGTTTTATGGTAGGTACCTAATTGCTATACTTGTGGGCTAATGCGGTCCGTTCTCAGATGTCTACTTTCATCTCTGTCATGTTACTGTCAAGAAACTATTCATATTCAAAATAATTGTTTTTCCATACAAAAAATACATTAATTAATATTATTGTTATTCTGCTTTAGAGAATAACTTTATCCAAACACCAAGAATATTACAATACCTACTTTAAAACTGTAACAACTTTAACAAAATGACAACTATAAGCGTCAAATACAGCTGATCTATTAATATCAACTGTCTATGTTAATATTTAGTTTCTATACATTTTCTGACGTTCTAAACGTCACTATACATAAAAATAAACATTGCAACAAGTGAAGGGTCCAGGACTCTAATAGCTCAACGTTCTTATGTATCTAGTAGGGTGGAGGTTACTGAATATGTTTGTTAATAATCATACAAAATATGTAAATACAGTAGGACACTTGGTAAGTAGTAAGTTAGTAAGCAAATGATAACACTAAATTCAATTAATGGGAGACATACTATTTATTATTAACTATTTAGATGAGAAATAAGCCACAATTAAATGGAAAAAATTATTTTATTAACGTTTCGAGTTAATAATTATTAAATAATTAAATAAATTATTAGAAGAATTTTTTTTACTTAGCAACCACATTTTTGTTTAGTTTAGTAGTATTTTGTATTTTGACAACGACACCCGATTTGGGCGTCGAAACGTTAATAAAATTATTTTTTCAACTTAATTGTGGCTCATTTCCCATCTAAATAGTTAATCCTAAAAATGCCACAAGGAAATAGCTTCAGAACAATACTATTTTATTCACGTACCAAGGGCATTCAGTAGATGTTTATGTCTGAGGGAGCCAGTTCGTGATATATAGGATAGGATGATTAGTTGTGTATAGTTGTGCCGGTATGCGTAGGTTTATGAAATACAGAGAACTCGTGTTTATTTTCAAGTCTGAGAATTTTTAAATCTGGCGAATATATGGATCGGTTCTGTTCTGTTCATATTGTAAATTCAATGTGATTATGACGTGAATTAATGTAAGCTAAGACTTGGTCAAGTTGCCTGTTGGCAGCCTACCATAGCATGTTACATAGATTAGCAGAAGTTCTCATGTCACAAAATAACTTCGAGAATTGAATATCATTAAACAAATAGCAGTAAACAATGGATACAAGGAACAAATAATGAGCAAAATTTTAAACCAAAAAATGTATAAGAAAGTCCTGAAATTAGTCTTTCCACCACCAAAGAAAAAATAAAGTACCTTCTGTAGGCAAAATATAAACTAAAATAGCCAAACACATAAAACGAAAAGAATAACACCAGTCTTCTGGACAAGCAACAACTCCAGCAAATATATTAGGAACGAGAAGAGCCAAAAAAGCACTTAGACAGTATACACAGTGTACATAGTGGTGTATATATACTAACATGTCGAGATTGCTCAAAACCTTACGTCGGTCAAACTATTAGAACATTTAACAAACGTATAGCAGAACGTATATAGTAGAACGTAAAAGTTGAAATACATGCGGTTGTAAAAACTTAAATTATAAAACGATATTATAAAAGAATAAAAGTGAGTTGAAAAATTCTTTGAAAAAGCTTAACATCTGTTTTTTCCGTAGTATAGTACCTGTCTAGTTTTGTTTTATATTAATATATTAAAGTAGTTTTAGCAGTTTCCGTTTATGTAGGTATATATAGAATTATATTTGCTGTCATTAATAAAATAAACAAAGTTCCAATTATATTTTATGTATTTGTGGACTACAAAACCTGGCAATACCGGTCACCTTTCTATATCGGCCAATAGTTCTTTCATTTTTAGTGGCCGATATTGAAATGATTTACTGTAGTAAAATAATGTTGAAAGCACTTGAAAGTAGAACAACTGGATGAAATTGCTGCCTTACTAATAGCGAAAAAATACTGAATGGACTGCGTTTAACTATATACACGTAAACACTGATATGCGGTACGTAATACCGCAAGAAAACTTTACGCCAACGTAGCTCAAAGATTAAACCATACCGTGCAGAAGTTGGGAGCAGGTACGATTACACACCACTTGAAGGTAAACAGATGGTTTTCTAAGAATCTTTTATAAAACAAGCTTTACAACAAAATATATTTTCGACGGGGTAAGGCATACCGCACGTCAGTGGTTAAGGGTTAAAAACTATGTGTACATACATTCTAGAACTTTATCTCACTCCTTGGTTTGTTTTTATTGTTGTTGTTTCGTTTCACTGCAATTTAATCGCGATATTTATATTTCTGTAAATACTTTTGATTGCTAGTGCATTGAGTATTCTGTTTTCGGTATCGTTATTATCCTCTTATCAATATCCTTGTTATTAAACAAATTTAGATAAATATAACAGATGAAAATACTTGTGTTCTTAAACTTCTTAACAGTATGGCAACGCTTTGCGAATATTAGGAGTTCTCAAGATTTCACAAGTAGGTAAAGTCAACCCAATTTGAATGGTTTTATACTTGATATAAAAACCCTGAGTACCTATCTCATGGTAAAGCAGCCTCTATTTGATTTCATAAGTTGTTTGATAGTACAAACAAATCTTAAAGGAGTGTTGATTTAACTAATGTCCAAAGAGAAATTTGTTGAAGGTAAATTGAAATATTTCCTAGTTTACTGTCATATATTTGAAAAGCATGTATTTTATAAGAAAAACGATTTGCTTATTGTGAACTTGAGTTTATAATACATTGTAAATGGAAAGAACAAAGTAATGAACAAAATATTAAGATATAGTGGACAATAACGACTCTCTGTTAACATCAAAAAAAGTAAATTTATGAAAATTAGCAAGAACAACAATACAAACGAAATATTAACGGTAGACGGCTAGCAGATTGAGAAAGTACCAAAATATACTTGCGTGGGAACGCTCATCACAGAAAATAACGATTATACTGCAGAAATAATAGTGAGAATTGATAAAGCACGTGCTAACTTCGTGAAAACGAAAAAAATTTTTTGTTAGGCTAAGGCTAATTAAATGTTCAATTAAATGTTAAATGTACACAATGTGATTTACTATGGAGCTGAATCATGGACATTAAACCGAAATGGCAGAGAGAGGGAAATGGAAAACACAATAAAAGAAAGGAAATAGCAATATCTCGGACATATGATGAGAGGCGAAAGATACAACATCTTGAGACTCATAATTCAAGGAAAAATGAGTGCGAGGGTAGGAGAAGCGTAATAAGGAGACGCGTTTCCTGGTTGAAGAATCTGAGAGAATGCTTTGGTTGCAAGGAATGTAAAATATTAAAATATGCCCTAAGATAATTTTAATAGTATAATTGAGTAATATTCATAATCATGTATTAATCAGAAGAAATATTGATTTGTAATGACGAATAAAATATGGTCAAATTAAAGATTGAAGAAAGAGTTGCATCTTTGCACCAGCTTATAATGCGTAAAAAAAGAAAAGATAAGTTAATTCTGTGAAAAATTACTGTCTTATTATATTTTTCTTCACGTGCTGCAAAAGTACGACTATATTTTTTACAACTTCTACTACGTTATCTTTCATTTTTCTATCAGCAAATATACCACCCTCATTCTTAGTGTTACATTTTCCTACATACCACAATATTTATATATGGGCCATTCCACGAACATACGCCTGTTTTGGATTACTTCGACAACGAATATTTTACTGTGCAACATAAGAAGTACGAAAGTAAATGGCGCTAATAATTATTCCAATAAACAACAATGTAATTTTCAATTTACTTCCGTTCTTCTTATTTTGCACAGTAAAATATTCGTTGTCGAAGTAATCCAAAACTGGCGTATGTTCGTGGAATAGGGTATATCTCACCTACAATAGTTTGTTTTACTCTTCACTCTTTGTCTTTTCCAACTCATCTCTTGAATTCAGGTATTTTTGATTCCCCTTTTAACCGCATCTACCAACTCCATGCTCTTTTTTATCTGCTTCTTTTTCTTCTTCAAGTGCCATCTCAGCTATGGAGGTTGGCAATCATCAGAGCTATTTTAATTTTTGAGGCAGTAGCTCTAAATAATTGTTTTGAGCTACATCCAAACCATTCTCTGGTTTTTCAGCCATGAAATTCATCTTCTTCCGATGCTTCGTTTGCCATCTAGCCAAGATCATATCCTCATTTTTCTATACTGTATTTCGGACATTTAATGCCTGAATGCTTTTTCTATAAGAATCATTCCCTGCAATGTTCAGCCAACACACACCAATGCCATCAAAGTGCAGTATTACCACAAACCCGCTTTTATTTTTCTGTACAGGCCAGGATCCCTACTATAGGATTGCCCGTATCCCACCCACTTAATCCTAAACCAGTTAACCCTTTGAATGCTGATGACGCCTAAAGACGTCATACCGTTACTAGTGTCAGGTTCGCATGACGCCTTTAGGCGTCATATGCAGATAATGCACAACATTTGTTTAGAGTTTAGAGGTTACTGTTTGTTTGACTTTGACTGAATCGAGTTGTATTTCTATTGAGTACGTAGATAAAAGTGTTTTTATAATGTCAGTTTAAATTCATATTATGGATGAAGCAATTCCACGGTCATCTCGACCAAAACACTACAATGTAATTGCAGCGATAAATCGAGGTCGCATTAGGCATAATATTTCGTCAGCAATGAAAGGGTTAATCGTGTAAGAGGCTAAAATAAGTATGAATATGTGTTATTCCGCAAAATGAGTCATACTCCAGGGTAATAAGCTAGAAATAGATCATGTTATAGACTACTTTTTTAGTTATTAAGACCTATAGGAAGAAAACCTACCTGTTTCCTGCCTAGAGTTCGCGTCCGTTTTTAATTATTAACAATTTAGTGCAAAAATCGTGATTTTTTCGATTTTTTGCACACCATTCAAAAGCTAAATAGTTGATATAAAATTACAAAATATAATTTTTTAAAATATTAGAACCTTCAAAATCCTGATTTTTGAAAGTTAAAAAGTTAATTTGTTGCTAGGCAAACTGCAAAATAAGTGAAAATTGTTATTTGTTAATAACTTTTACTAAAACTATCTTAAAAATACTTTAGCGTTTCACCCAAAGTTGGGTATTGGCGTACTTAACAAACCCTCAAAATTTGAAACCGATCTATTAATTAGTTTAAGAGGTATTCTAATTGTTTATCCCAGAGACCTTTATTTTGCAATAACATAAGACAGACAATAATGAAGATAGGGTAATTCTGCGTATGACAAATGAACGTAGAAAACTGATGCTATCAAAATGTAAAAAAAAGATAAAAAAAATATCTAATATATATATAGTCAAAAATCCTAATGCCAAATTTGTGAAATTTTGTAATTTATAAACATTTAGAACAACTTTAAAAATATTGTCCGTAGAAAAAATCATTTTACATATAAGAAAAGCTGGTATTTTACACGAATTTTTAAAAATGTAGTTCAATTGGTGATCAGTCGTGGTAAGTGAAGGGGAAGTGGGAGCCGACAAATGCACAAGTTCAAAAACTAAAAAAGGCAACTTAAAACTACTATCATTTTCTATATTTCGGGATCTACTGGATATATTTTGATCGTTCTTTTTTTTAATTGATGTGTAATTTTTCTGTATATTACAAATATGCAATTTGTTTAGACATTTATTAATTAATAAACAGTCTAATTTGTTTAAACAATTTTTAAAAAAATAATTTTTCCTAAAAATCGATGATTTTAATCATACTATCGTTATTAATCATAAAAAATGTTAAGGTATACTTTAATAAATAAATTATCTTCAATAAATAATTATCTAATAAAAATCATTTATTTATTAAAGTGTACTTTAACTTTTTCTATGATCATTAATGATGCTATGATTAAAAAAATAGATTTTTGTAAAAAAATGTTTTTTCAATAATTGTTTAAAAAAATTAGACTGTTTGTTAATTAATAAATTTATAAACAAATTGCATATTTGAAATGGTGTAAATTTGAAATATTGGTAAATTTATAAACAAAGAAATTACATACAAATTAAAAAAGAAAGATCAAAATCCATTGAGTTGATCCGGAAATACAGAAAAATATATTCGTTTGAAATTGCTTTTTCGGTATTTTAACTCGGTGGATTTGTAGGTTCCCACTAGTAATCCTTTGAACGACATTTTTGAAAAATCGTAGAGGGTGCTGGAAAGGTACAATGTTTGTGCAAATTTTTAAAGAAAAAATACAAATCCCATTCTTTAAATTGGCATTAATGAGATTACTTAATTATTCTAAACAAATTAGCTGTGAATTAAAAAAACATATGGCTAACTTTGTCCCAAATGAACCCAGGCTAAATTTTTTTATTTGAAAATTCGTGTTATAATACTATCTTTTCGAATATATAAGAAGGTTGTTTCTACGGACAACATTTTTAAAGTTATTCTAAATGTTTATAAACTACAAAATTTCAAAAATTTGGCATTAGGCTTTTTGACTATATTAATTATTTTTTATCTGTTTTTAATACATTCTTCTACTTTCATTTTGCATATTCAGAATTGCCCTATTTTCATTATTTTCTGTCTTATCTTTTTGCAAAATAAAGGTCTCTGGGATAAACAAATTCATGGATCGGTCTCAAATTTTAAAGGTTTGTTAAGTACACCAATACCCAACTTTGGGTAAAACACTAAAGTTCTAAGGTAGTTTTAGTAAAAGTTATTAACAAATAACGATTTTCACTTATTTTGCAGTTTGGGTAGCAACAAATTAACTTTTTAACTTTCAAAAAACATTTTGAAGGTTTTTTAATGTTCTAAAAAACTGAATTTTGTAATTTTATGTCAACTATTTAGCTTTTGAATAAAGTGCAAAAAATCGAAAAAATCGCGATTTTTGCACTAAATTGTTAATAATTAAAAAACGGACGCGAACTCTCGGCAGAAAACAGGTAGGTTTTCTTCCTATAGGTCTGCAATAACTAAAAAAGCAGTCAGCTAACTGGATCTTTGAGTGTCCCGAGAAGATCCTTATTACTCTGGACTATCAGTAAACATAGCTTTCATAATATTAAATTAAATCAATATAAACAGAAATATAGGAATTGTTAATAGCCTAGCTTTTACCCCACGTTCAACGTCAAGTGGAGTTCACTTAATGGATTAAATTTCGGGTGCTCTTACGGGACCCTTGTTAATTAAAATCACATCGATCAAAACTCGATAGAAAACATGCAAAATTAATTTATTGGTATGATCACATGGGAATATACAGTATGGTGCAAATGAAAGGAATAAATTCATTATTTCGTAAACCGTCAACTTTAAAACCCGTCGATTTTTATTTTTAAATTATAATTTTTTGGCATCTAGATCATGCTAGTGACGTCATCCATCTGAGTGTGATGATGCAGTAGATTATTTTTAAGTACGAACAGGTCTCCTGTGCTATCTCATTGGAAATGTTATTCAGTTCTTTATTCAGTAATATAAACATGAACATAATTATTTATACGGGTGACCAAAAAAATATTTTTTTCAATTAAATTAATTGACAAAAAAGAAAAATGTATGTAGTTTATTTAATTCAAAATGCATTTTACTGCTCTCAGAAAACAGAACAAAATGTTTATTTTACAAATAAACATTGATTTTAGCTTAAATGAACTGTTCAAACTGACAGGTAGCAGGTGGGTGGCAGCAAAACTCTCAACAAGTTTGAGAAATATACTGGAACATTTTTTTCTTATTTATCCTTACTATCGTGTTCTATTCGAAATATTATTTTTAAATACTCACATACAAAATTCAAGTCTTTGTAAATAAACATTCAGTGACATTTATCACAATTAATGTTTTTCGACTTGTCAAACTGAACAGCTTGTGCGGGTTTAGTAAATATTCAGACAAGAAATTAATAAAATATTAGTTAAAATAATTTAAAACTACGGTTTTATTCATGAAATAATTTTACTGAATTACACTCGAATGCTTAAGGGGCTATCCTAGTGTAAAAGTACGAAATTCATATACTTTTTTTGGGAACTTCTAAAATAAAAAGTACTATACCAATTATTTTGAAAATTTTCATGACCATTTATGATAACAAGAAGTACATGTAAAACAATTTTCATAAAAAAATATTGAAAAGTAAACGAATTATGCGCCATCTACTGACGCCGTGAAAATAAAAACATAGCTCCACTGCTGCAGTGATTGGGACTAATAAAGATCCTGAAACATAAAACTTGAAAGTTATTATTGAAATATAAGATATTTTCTATACCATCAACTAGTGGTTTCTTGATCGGATAAAAAATGTCAATTTGGCGGTTTTTGAAACTGAAAATGTTTTAGCTAATTTAAAAAAAAATTCAGCACTTCGTGATTTTTCCTAATTTTAATATTTTTTAAAAATCCTAGTTGATGGTATAGGAAATAACTTATATGTCAATAATGACTTTGAAATTTTATGTTTCAGGATCCCTATTAGTCCCAATCACTGCAGCAGTGGAGCCATGCTTTTATTTTCACGGTGCCAGTAGATGGCAGATAAGTCGTTTAATTTTTAATATCCTTTTATGAAAATTTTCTTGAATGTACTTCTTTTTATACTAAATGCTCATGCAAATTTTCAAAACAATTGGTATAGTACTTTTTATTTTAGAAATTCCCAAAAAAGTATATGAATTTCGTACTTTTACACTAGGATAGCCCCTTAAAATTGCCGATTTGTATTATCCTCGTGACAATTTGACATTAGATGCAAAACTAAAAGTTTATTTTAGTTCAAGTTCCTATTGCACTAGTACACTTTAGAAGACCAAAAATATTGACCAAAACCTTTATTAAAAATGAACATAAATTTTTTTACATATTAATATCTAACTATTACAGAATACAAAAAATACATTTTCTTTCATTTATGCATGTATACTAATATTGTACAGGGCGCCAAAGTCGAGGCCTCGAAAAAAGTAGTTCCTATGGCGGACAGTTAGTCTCAGGATTGGGATTCCTGAAACAAAACAAAAACGGGCGGCATTTGAAAAAGGAAGGTTTCTTACGTGACAATTTACTACAGTTAGTGAAAAATTCCGCAAAAAAGATTTTTTACGGAAATTTGAAAAACTTTGTGAAAATATCGCCATTTTTCTTCAGTTTTTCATGGTTAAAAAATATAAATTTTTTATTTTTTGGCCAACTTGTGGTAAATTGTCAAGTAAGAAACCTTCCTTTTTCAAATGCCCTACGATTTTTTTGTTTCAGCGATCCCAATCCTGAGATTAACTGTCTTCATCGGAACTACTTTTTTTCGATGCCTCGACTTTTGCGCTCTCTACAATATTATTGTACGTGCAAAAATGAAAAAGATATATTTTTTTGGAATCTGTAATGCCTAGTTGTACCAACAGATCTTGAACAAGACGTGCCTTAAGCTCAGCTTAATAAACATACGCGTTGCACCATTGAATCTTAGATCAATTTTCAGCTTGGCATAATGGATTGCCACGTGGATTCCATCTTAAACTTCGTCTCAGTTAACACGTACTTGGATAATAATCAAAATTAACGATTTCGAAATTGATCTGGGCTAAGCTGGACCTTAAGATTTGTTGGTGCAGCCAGACATAAGAGTTAGATATTAATATGTAAAAAGTTTTATGTTCATTTTTATTAAAGTTTCTGAGAAAAAAATTCTTGAAAATAATGCTTAATTTTGGTCTTCCCAAGTGTACTATTACCTTAATTAAATATGACAGTTGTTGTCAAAATTAGAAAACTCGTAATTAAACAAAAATAAAATAAGACTAAGTTTTCACTCTAATGGCATATAAAACAACATAATGCTATTCTACACCCCACCAGAATGAAAACAATGGGAACCTTCTCTGGTTACACCTCCGAGGCTTCTACAATATGCAAGCCATACGGATGCTGAGACTAAGGAAGATGAGGGAATTCTACAATTTACAATTCACGTCCCATCTGCTCAGCGCGGTAAAGTTCCAACGAGAATGGTTCCCTTCGTACTCCAATCAGAGTAAATGTAAATCAAAAATGAATAACCATTTTCAATTTCATTGCAAAACGAAAATACAGCCGAACCATATTCTAGTCCAATCAGAGAGTGCAGCAAGCACCTCTGCGAAATTGAAAATGGTTATTCATTTTAGAAATAAAATACTTCAAATTTATTCTCAGTATAATAATGTAAGCAGATAATTCCCAGTATAATAATAATTTGACTGGACAGAATTAAACACGCCATGAAAAATCTTACTACACGATTGGAAATTAAAATCATTAAAAAGTAATCAATATAATTTAATTTTTCTTTAAATATATCCTTACAATTAATATCACAAGAGAGTGAGAATAAATTGAAAATAATGGGACAATTTTTCGAAAACTTATTGCCTGGCAACAAGTTTGAGACACAAACTGGAGCATTGTTTTCGTATTTATTCTTACTGTGGTGTGAGTTTCGAAAGATTATTTTTTAATAGTCAAATACAAAATTCAAGCCTTTGTAAACAATCTTTCAGTGACATTTATCACAATTATTGTTTTACAACTTGTCATAGTGAACAGCATACGAGTAACTTTGGCAAATATTCAGACGAATATAAATATCAATAAAATATTAGTTAAAATTATCTATAAATACTCTTTATTATATATAAATACTATTGACGAAATAATCTTAGCGAATTACACTCGAGCGCTTAAAATTACCAATTTGTATTGCCCTCGTGAGAATTTGACATTAGATGCAGAACTGAAAGTTTATTTTGGTTAATTTTCTTCAATGTGACGGTTGCCAAATCTATTACTCTTGTAATTTAACAGAAACAAAATACTTAAAATTTATTCTCAGTATAATAAAGTAAGTAGATTATTCCCAGTATAATAATAATCTGATTGGACAAAATTAAACACGTCATAAAAATCTTACTACATACACAATTAAAATCATTAGAAAATAATATTTAAAAAAGCAGACCTCTATTCCAAATCTCCATTTCAAAAATGTTTCAAGTTTCCAATTACGACATTAAATTGAGTTATCAGTTGAAAAATACAAAAATACATATTTTGTCAGTAAGCAAATGTAGTATTTAAATCAATAGGCTGTCAAAATCTCTGAAGATAAACATATGTAAACCTAATACTCAGTTAATACCCAATTGAGATTTATGAAAAGCAGATTATTAGTATATCAGTCAACCGTCCCAAATACATAAACACACATTATGCAAGAAGTATGCAACGTGCTGAAGACGCCAACGTGCAGTTACGAAATTGAATCATTGATGTAGTCACGTGGTATGAGAACTAGTCGTAGTTGCCGACCCACCTGGTAATTATAGGCTTGGAGTTCAGGTTTCATTTGCAGCAACTGAAGCAGCAACAAATTATTATGAATGCAAATGGTTTCAATTTTTTTAGTTGTCACGAGTAATTATAATATTTATGGCAACAAATAGGTATCGGTTTGTTGGTGTGGGTGTAGCTAGAAAAAAATAAGAAAAGTGGTTGTGCTAATACGAGTCCAGTGGACTAAATATTTGTACACTAATTAAACGTAATTTCTTTTGTTGATTGCCGAAGACATGCTTGTTGCTGCCAGACCAGAGGTTCTTAATCACATTATGAACAAAACGAACGTAATGATGTATACGTTTATATAATTATATATGTATGTGAATGATGAATATATCGAAGAAAATAAAAATGTGAAATCCTAAGTGTGTAAGTACCTCTTTTTTCTTTCCACGATTTGTCTGTTCCTTTTTCTCTTCGGAATGATGGCTTCGGTTTTCTCTGCTGCTAGGTTTAATCCGTGCTGTGTCATCCATTTCTTGTGTTTTGGACTGTAATTTTCAGGGGCGACTCCAAATTGCATGAAAATTTGGATTTAGCTTCTACTTACCCTCCACTTTAAAGTTGTTGCTTTTGTGTCGTTGTTGCTTTTACTTGGGTGGTGAAAAACGCGTGTTTAAAATAAGTACACAGCGGTAATAATAATCCCTTAAATGGATAAACTGACAGATTATAAGCAACTTTCGTTCTGTAAAGTTTTTTACGTAAGTCAGCACTTTTCGAGTTATTCGCGATTGATGTTGATTCTTCGACAAAAAAACTACATTTTCAGACCGTTTTCGCAAATAACTCAAAAAGTAAATATTTTATCGAAAAAATATTCTTAGCCAAAGTGTAGCACATAAAAAACTAAAAAAAATGGTGTATCATTAAAGTCTATAAATTGAGTAAAAGCAAAGTTGTAGCTCATAAAAAATACGTTCTTATTCGTCTAATTCCAAATCGAATAATTCAACGCGAAATGACCGAAAAATTAATATATAAGCACTTTTCGGGAAAAGCTTATTAACATTTTTAAAGTATCTAAAAAAGCTTTATATCTGTTTTTTAGAAAATTTTATAGCATCATAAATAAACGAGTTAGGTACACTGAAGAAATCTTGAAAACCCTAGGGTATTTAGCACCCTAAATAAAATTAATCGTTACCGCTTTACAATTTATTTTAACTGTATGTGCATTGTTTATATGATCCGTAAGTTTTATTGGTTTGAAGTGCTTATTTTAAGAAAAAATTGGTTTTATAGTAAAAAAAAATTTCTAAAAATTTTTGAAAAATTTCCTTTCTTCAAAATAACTATAAGCGTTAGTGATAAAAAAACTCTTAGAGAGTAAAAAAATGTAGGTTTTGCTATTATTAATATGCTAGTTTCATTTTGTTTTTCCGTAAGACAAACATTGGTTAAGATATGGCTGTTCAAAATTTGCATACTCCCGTTTACGCTTTTTCAACTATAACCCTTTCAAAAATAAGCCCTTTAAACTGGTGAGACTGACAGATCGTTAAAAAATATATAAGTGAGTAAATTGTTTGTAAAGCGGTAGCGATTAATTTCATTCGGGGAGCTAAACACGGGAAGATTTTCATGATTTTTTTACAAAAAAAAGAGGGCCAACTTTATTTTAACCGTAACTCGCTTATTTTTAATGCTAGAAACTTTGGTAAACAATTAGAATAAAGCTTTTTAGTCCTGTCGCCAGGGGGGGTACAACGGCCTCGTTAATTCAGATGGACTTACTCAAGTTTTTTTTATGTATTTTGACCCGTAGAACACGAATTTTTTGGGTAACAGTTGATCCGGATGTCGATAAGATTGTTATAGACCAAGAACTTGAGGAATCAAATAACAGCGATTTTTGGCAAAACAAAACAATATTTTGTATTTTTTGGGCCATTTTAAGTAAAAAATATTTCTACAAGTTTTTTCGTAGGATGCACAGTTTTCGAGATAAACGCGGTTGAACTTTAAAAAAATCGAAAAATTGCAATTTTTGAACCCGAATAACTTTTGATTAAAAAATAAAATAGCAAGTCTGCTTACCGCATTTGAAAGTTTAAGTCAAATTATATCGGTTTTGATTATTTGCATTGGTAAAAATTTATTTTTTTATTGTTTAACAAAGCTATAAACACGTAGGGTTTCCCGTGCTTTTACATGCGTTTTAACGCATGTAACGTAGAAATAGTCTTGATTGCACTAGTACCTATTCTACCTACTCGTTCGATTTTAAATGAGAAATCATAGAAACATCACTCACGCACTAGTTGTTTGTAGCTTTGTTTAACAATAACACAATAAATTTTTAGCAATGCAAATAATCAAAACCGACATAATTTGACTTGAACTTTCAAAGGCGCTAAGCAGAACTGCTATTTTATTTTTTAATCAAAAGTTATTCGGGTTTAAAAATTGCAGTTTTTCGATTTTTTGAAAGTTCAACCGCGTTTATCTCGAAAACTGTGCATCCTACTAAAAAACTTGTAGAAATATTTTTTGCTTAAAATGACCCAAAAAATACAAAATATTGTTTTGTTTTGCCAAAAATCGCTGTTATTTGATTCCTCAAGTTCTTGGTCTATAACAATCTTATCGACATCCGGATCAATGTTTTAAAATTTAATAAAAAATTTTTTAATAAAAGAACCAATGTTTTAACTGTATACAGATCAGGTAATGGTGACTGTGACTTGTTCTTGGTGAATTTTGAGAATGTTATAGCATTCTTACTTAACAAAGCAGACAAACTGATTATACTTGGGGATTTTAATATAAATTTTAAAATTAAATCTGACTCTTATTATGATATTCAAAATCTGTTAATGTCTTTTGGTCTAGAAATAACGATAAACGATTATACTAGAATCACATCTCAATCCAGTAGTTGCATCGATAACATTATGACTAACTTTTCTGAAAATATCTACAGGGTGGGCGTATTTGAACCTTGTTTCTCTGACCATCGAGCACAATTTATATCTATTGATTCTGATCTTAAAGTTGTTGACACTAATCAATCACTTCAACGGTCTATTACTTCTTCTGGTTTGCAGAAGCTTAAATATGCACTAGCTAGTACAAAGATGGACTTTTTCTATGACACCAATAACGATCCCGATGTCTTGATGTTCTTTTTAACTGAAACTTATAACAACTTAATATTAAAGTTTTTTCCATTAAAAAAAGTACGACAAACTGCTAAAATAACACCCGTGCAATGGTTTAATGACGAATTAAGGTCTTACAGATCTAATCTTTCTCTCATTAAACACATTGCAGATGTCACTAAGGATCCCGATATTTTCAAACTATATAAACAACAAAAATATGAATATAATCGGCAGTTACAAAATGCTAAAAAGTCGGCTTACTCTGGTTTTATTACTAACTCCAATAATAAACCTAGAGACTGCTGGAAAATATTAAACTTCGAAAGAGGCAATACAAGATCCAGTTCGGTACAACCAGATCTATCTCCAGACGAAATAAATCAATTTTTTATTACAATCGCAGAGAATATAATTACATCCCTTCCCACTATTAATAACGATATCCTCTTCAGTTACAGAAACTATCCTTCCCCGAGTAAGTCCTTTTGTTTCCGACCCGTTGTGGAAGATGAGATCTCTCAAATAATTAAATCTCTTAATAATTCCAATTGTAAGGACGTTCACGAAATTAATAGCAAAATTTTAAAAGAAACTTACCAAATAGTTTTAACACCTTTCACTCATCTTATTAACTTAATTTTATCAACTGGAGTATTTCCAGAAGCACTAAAGTACTCAAAGGTACTACCTATCTATAAAAAAGGTGATTCCTCGAAAGCTGACAATTACAGACCCATAAGCATTGTTTCTACATTCGGGAAAGTGATTGAAAAGGTGATCAAACAACAATTATATTCTTATTTTGAGTCTAAAAGTTATTTTAGCAACTCGCAATATGGATTCAGAAGTGCTCGTTCTACTACAAACGCGGTATATAATATTGTGAGCGAGGTGATTGAGGGGCTTGAACGTGGCAATCGCATAGCAATTTCTCTCTGCGATTTGTCGAAGGCTTTTGACTGCGTTTCACATGACATTTTGCTCCACAAATTAAACTATTATGGAATCAGAGGTATCCCTCTTAAGCTTATCTCTTCGTACCTATGTGGTAGACACCAGGCTGTAGTGTCTAAAGGTTATCTCTCCGATTTTCGACCCGTAAAACATGGAGTCCCACAAGGTTCGGTCTTGGGACCTCTTTTATTCATTATATATGTCAACGATTTGCCTCATTTCATATCTCCGTACAAATCAGTACAATTTGCGGATGATACGACATACATAATATCAGGTAATAAAAATGAGGTAATAAAAATGGCTTACGAGGAAGTCGCTGATAAATCTAGCACATGGTTTGCTGCGAACAAACTAAAACTCAATACTGAAAAAACGCAGGACTTGATTATATCTGCAAGTGGTTTACATGGCGATCCAGATGACAAAGACACTGCTAAATTATTAGGAATAACCATAGACAATCGATTGAACTGGTCGGCTCATATTTCACAAGTAAAGGCGAAGCTGTCTAGTTCATTGTTTCTTATTCGTCAACTAGCAAGGGTTGTCAACTTTGAGACATTGAAGGTGACATATTTTTCTTTATTTCACTCACACCTAAGCTATGGATTAATCTTATGGGGCAATTCAACAAATGCTCTTCAAATTTTCAGGATGCAAAAGAAAGCTATCCGGATTTTAGCAGGGGTTAGTTATCTGGAACATTGCCGACCTCTCTTCATCAAATTAAAAATTATGCCGCTACCTACTCTGTTGATATATCAAGTTCTGACTGAAATTCACAGAAAAAGGTCCCATTTAACAAAGCAGTCTGATGTTCACGTTCACAATACGCGATACTCTCACTATTTACGAACAAATCGCTCTAGATTGCGTCTTTCAGATAAAAATTGTCTTAATTATAACTACTACAATATTTTACCAAAAGATATTAAACAGCTAAGCTGTAACAGTTTCAAAAAAGTAATAAAAAGGTATCTGTTGAAACATTGCTTTTATTGCTCGGAAGAATATATGACTCATTGCAGAACATCTACTGAAATGCTTACCGTGACACAAAATATTTTTTGTTAATCTACATTCTTGTTTGTGATACATATTTATAAGTTGTGTTTTATATTTCTGTTTTATATACCTTGTGATTTTATATACCTTGTAATTTTTATATTCCTTATTTTGACTTTGTAATTTTGACTTGCTACAAACAATTTTTTTTGTAAAGTAGTTAAATAAATCTATCTATCTATCTCTATCTATCAACTGTTACCCAAAAAATTCGGGTTCTACGGGTCAAAATACATAAAAAAAACTTGGGTAAGTCCATCTGAATTAACGAGGCCGTTGTACCCCCCCTGGCGACAGGACTATTTTATAAACAATTTAAAAAAGTTTGAATGGGTTTTTCCCGAAAAGTGCTTAATTTTTCGGTGATTTCACCTTAAAATATTCGATTTGGAATTAGACCAATGAGAACGGATTTTTTTGATGAGCTACAACTTTGTCTTTACTCGATTGATAGACTTTACTGATACACCATTTTTTTTTGGTTTTTTATAGGTTATACTTTTGCTAACGATATTTTTTTCGATCAAATATTTACTTTTTGAGTTATTTGCGAAAAACCGTCTGAAAACGTAGTTTTTTTTTAGAAAAATAAACATTTTTAATCGCAAATAACTCGAAACGTGTTGAGTATCATAAAAAAATCTGTAAAACAAAAGTTGCCTAAAATCAGTCAATTTATCCTTTTCGGTCTTATATTGAACGTTTGTTTTTTTCATCCCCAAAAAGGGGTAAAAGCAACCAACGGCACAATTTTAACTTTGAAGTGAAGGGTAAGTAGAACCTAAATCCAAATTCTTATGAAATTCGAAGTTGCCCCTGAAAATTACTCGGTATCGCCGTATTTCCCGTTCATTTACTGGGCTATTACCAGTTATTTAAGATATGGTTCGTCCCGCGCCACTATCTGTACAGCGAGGTCATCCGCGAATGCGTTGGGGTTGTAGCCTCTTCATATTCACAGTTCATATGCCAGGTTCCATAGAATCGGGCCCAAGACAGATCCTTGGGAACACCTACCGTGACATCGAGCTTTCACCACCATAATTCTTCTCTCAGACAGATACTTCGCTACCACTTTCGTCAGGTATCCAGGACACTATCTCTCCTCCATCGCCTTCATTACCTTGTTTAACTGCAGCGTATTGAATGTATTTCTAAGATCTAACAACAACAGGGCCGCACAACAGTGTTCATCCACTCTGTTGCGCAATGCGTCGAATACACTCACGATTGCATCAATCGTGCTTTTCCCTATGAAAAACCAAATTACCTCGGCGATAAGCCTCCCCACCTCTCAATCATGCCATTATTTTTTACAATTTACCGACGCACGGAACAAGGCAGATGAAGCAATACCTTTTCACAGCTTTGGGGCGCAGTACCAGCTTCGGTGTCCCCCAAAGCTCAGGAAAGGTATGTGCTTCCAGCAGTGCATTCATGTGCTCCAGAAGCTATGCAGACTCCGCCCGTTCTAGACAATTCACCGCCTTAGGTGATATCTGATCCAGACCGGGGGTCCTGCGAGTCTTGAGTGCGCCCAATGCCTCGAAAAGTTCATCCAGGGTAAAGGGTACAGTTCCGTCGTCCCTCCTTACTCCATGCCATCGGCCGGTGGGAAAGAGCTCTCGTGTTACTTCGATCTCCTTATCCATAGGCATTTCGTACGGGGAATACACATGGAACGTCTTCATGGCGATCCTGTATCCCTAGTCCCACATACCCTCATCCAGCTTTTCACACAGTTCTCTCCAGTGCCTTTTTTTCTGTACACATTTTCATGTAAAGTTCTCTCCATCGTACGCGGTACTCCTCCTCAATCTCCTCGATGACATCAGAGTTAATTCTTGATCTGCCCCTTGCTCTCTTTAACCTTCTACTTATGACTATACATTCAATATTTGTGCCTCGATGTCCACATTCCACCAGTAAGACATCCTGTTTACTTCTCGGCCACCCATCCCGCTTCCTTTCATCGCTTCTTTACTCACTCTCTCCAGATTTTTGACCGTCGGTGATTGACCCTGCATGATGTTGACTCTCCATTTAATCAGCTCCTCGTATACTTTCTTCTTCTGGTAGCACTACAAGCCGGGGTGGGTCTTGGCTTATTGCACAACTCGCTTCCGTCGCGAACGGTCGTCCATAATAGTTGGGTCAGTAGGTAGCCCCATTGTTCTTCGATCTAATCATATATTGTCTCTCCATCGCATTCATGGCCGTCCTAAGGGCATTTATCCTGTGGGGCTTCCTCCCAGATCAGTTTGGTAAGGCGGTTATTAGGGAGTCTATGGACATGGCCAGCCCATCTTAGACGCTGAGATTTAATTTCTTGGACTATGTCACTCGCCCTATACAATTTGGTAAAATTGGCAAAAAAATAATGACTAAACAGTTAGTAAGTTTGTCAATTTTGGTAAAATTGGCAAAAAACAAAAAAAATACAGACTAAAATCACTAGCCAGTTGTGTCTGAGTTTAGCGAACCAGTACTATGTATATAATAAAATTATTAAAATTTTAATTTTTAGTTTTATTAATAAAATTAACTTCAAAAATGTTGTTTACACAACACAACCTCTGTATTATTATCAGTTGTAATCATTGAGGCAGTCGTTGCAGGTCATGAACTCTCATGCAATTTTTAATTAACTTTATACCTCAACGACATACTTCATTCAGCCTTCTACTTCTACTTTAATAAATCCATCAATATTTGACATTTAATGCCTGAACTATAATCAAATAACGTGTGTAGGTTTGATATTGAATAACTTACACTACATCTAACTAAAACAACATTTAAATGAAGAAATAAAGAAAAATATGTCAGTCAGTCTATAGAGGGTCGTTAACACAGTGACAGGTATTATGAAGTAGGTCGGTTTTGTGTTTGTAAATATTTATGTTATGGGTCAATAACACATTTGGAGTAAAATCGATAAATCATAAATTATTTTCGGACATACCATTGCATGAAAATGATGAAATATGAGTAAAATAATTACATAACATTTTAAAGATTCATTGGTTTTGGTCATAGTGTACATCACTTACAGAAGTTACATAAAATCATTGCTTATTTTTTCGAATTATACCCAGTACTAAAGTCTTTTGATTTTTATATCGTATAAGGAGGGATATTATTTTTTCTTGAAATTTTCATTGAACGCAGTTATGTCATACCGTTATATAGTTGTGTTTTCTTTTCTTTTGATATAGTTTTTGACCAAAGTAGTGAGCTCAAAGCTCCTATCACTTTCTTTCCTTTCATAAGTCTTTCCTCTATTTCAAATTCTGTCCTTCCACTTTGTTGGATTCTCGTTCCAAGGTATACACATACACATACTCCGAGTTCGATAACCATATCATCCTCTAGTTAAAACTCATTTCTCTCTCCTCCTGTACACATATTATTTAATTTTCTCTATATTGACGTATTAGTCCTGTCGCCAGTGGGGGTACAACGGCCTCCTTAATTCAGATGGACTTACTCAAGTTTTTTTTTATGTATTTTGACCCGTAGAATACAAATTTTTTGGGTAACAGTCGATCCGGATGTCGATAAGATTGTTATAAACAAAGAACTTGAGGGATCACATAACAGCGATTTTTCGTAAAACAAAACATTGTTTTGTATTTTTTGGGTCATTCTAAGCAAAAAATGTTTTTACAAGTTTTTCGTAGGATGCATAGTTTTCGACATAAATGCGGTTGAACTTTAAAAAAATCGAAAAATTGCAATGTTTGAACCCGAATAACGTTTGATTGAAAAATAAAATAGCAATTCTGCTTACCGCATTTGAAAGTTCAAGTCAAATTCTATCGGTTTTGATTACTTTCATTGCTAAAAATTAATTTTTTTATTGTTAAACAAAGCTATAAACACATAGTGATTGAATGATGTTTTCAATGCATTTCCCATTTGAAATCGAACGAGCAGGCGCGCATACAGACCATTTCTACGTAGATTACGTACATTAAAACGCATGCAGGAGACCGGCCCTGGCAAGGTATGGTCAAGTTGTAGTGATATTGTACTCCTAGTTTTTACTAAAAACAAGTGGTATTATTAAATAGTTTTTTAAAACTAAAGTGTTCATCTACTAGATACTACTACGTAAGTCATCTATACGTAATTATTAGTTTATTATTGTGAAAAGAAAACGTGAAATAATAAAAATACACCACCGTACAATCATTTTGTGAGGTTAACTAGCATGCGGTTGGTTTGTCACTTACCAGAGTCGGACTGAAGCTTTCGCCACCGCAGCTTAAAATGACTTCACACAATGTAAACACACCTTCCGATCTAACCAGTCCAGTAAATCAACGGTCAAATATTACAAACAGTTATGCTTCAGCCGCTTCACAGTCTTTTCCGAGTAAGACCCAAGCAATTGTATTTAGTTGTATCGATAATGCTAAACTGCAGGATTATTTAATTCCTTTGGGGACAATCATCAACCCAAAAAATATTATTTTTTCATCTAGATTATCTCATAATAGAATCTGCATGTATTTAGCAAACAAAACCGTAGTAGATAATTTCATGACACAACATGGCTCTATAAAAGTACTCGGCGAAGTTGTAAGAGCACGGAGACTTGTCTCTCCAGCAGAAAGACTAGTCTTGTCTGGTGTATGCCCGTCAATTCCTCATCAAGTATTAGTTGAAGAATTACAGAATATCGGTTTAAAGCTTATTTCCCCAATAACATTTCTGAAAATTAGCTCCACTCTTCCCGAATATAGTCACATACTGAGCTTTCGATAAACACCTCACTTCATATTTTTGTCACAAGGTACACTCACCTGCTTTATTTGCAAAAATACAGGACATATATCATCCCAATGCAATAACAGTTCAGTAACGGAATCAACTCATATTGAGTCAAACAATGACGTACCAAATCCAAGAGATCCAACAAGTATATTACACAAGGTACCAAACACTCGGCAGTCATCAAGTTATCCATTATCAAATCCGAGCATATCACCTACACCTACAAATCTCCAACACCAAGAAATTACTAATACTTCTACTCATAGCAACACTTTCAATCATCCTCATTCAGCGGCAATACCGTTTTCATAAACTTCGGAGGCAATATCCTCCAATCTATCAGCACCTTTTCCATTAGATACAACTGCAGAAAACTCTAATAAAACTGATACATCACCACAATTTTCCTGAAACAACCATTTCAACCAATCTTACAAATAAAACCTCAAGCTCGACTTCTGCCACTACTAATGAGTTTGCTCCAGTACCTCCAAATGTAATAAAGCCACAGTATCTAAGTGAAAACTCTAATAGCACTTGCGAAAACGCAAGTTCTTCCATAAAACGCAGTATTGGTGAGATCGATACGCCTCCTTCAGACTCAGCAATTTCATCACAAAATCTGTTTGCAAAACCCAAATCATCTAAACAAAAAAAACCGCGCTCCTCTAAAGTCCCATCTACACGGGAAACTCTTGAAAATTTTATTGATAATTATACCCCACCATTCGTTTTAAATTACCACCAATTGTCTTTACTTATTGATAATGTCCAAGGCTCCCCCGACACTATTAGCGTCGTTGAAGAATTTACAACTGATATGGCTGGTTTACTCTATCTTTTATAAAGCAGTTATCAATATGCAAATGATAGACCTACAAAAACCAAGTTTACAAAACTTCAAAAGAAACTACACAACTATTTAGGGAATGAGATTTCTGACTTAGACAGTGACTCTTCTGTAGACAATTGTTCAGTATCATCTAACTCCGAATCTGTTAACAGCATTCAACGCAATACTTCAAATCAGTGGTACAATTCAAAACATTTCACTTGTTTACTCCCAGCATGTAGCACATATTCAGCTGAACTCTACGCCATATACCGCGCTGTGAAACTTCTTAACGAGTTTACACTCACAAAAGCCCTGATCATAACAGATTCCCTTAGCTCTCTAAACTCATTAATACATATTTTTCCGAAACATCCTTTTGAAAAGTTGCTAAAATACCAGCTTTCCCAAGCTCATGAACATGGAAGAAGCGTCCAATTTTTATGGGTTCCCTCACACGTCGGAATAACAGGAAATGAAGAATGTGACAGGACCGCAAGAGAGGCAATTTTAAGTGATTTTTCAGAGCCGATAGACAAGTGTGTTTCCAGTGTCTTAATAGCTTATTTTAAAAATAAAGTGTTGTTTTTGTGGCGAAATGAGTAGTCTCAAACTAATTCCAAGCTAAATAAAATTAAAAATAATCTGTCTCAGTGGCTCCCATCGTCGCGCAATAGACGAAAACAAATTGCGGTTACGCGTTTACGTCTAGGTCATACCAGATTAACGCACTCTTACCTATTCACAAAGAAAAATCCCCCTATATGTGATCAGTGTAACGTCCGATTAACAGTCGAACACTTTTTAACAATATATAGTAAATATGACCAAGAAAGACAGCGCTACAAGATCCCAAACGCTCTACCACAGGCTCTAGGTCAAAACTGTTCCGGTGACAATAATATAGTTAATTATCTTAGATCCAGAAACATTTTGTACAATCTGTAATTGTTTAATTTTGTTATTTATATTTTGTTCCGTCGCTAATAACCTTTTGGTGGATGCGACATCTTTTTCTAATAAAAAAAAACTCATGCATTGGGCACGGGAAACACTATGTGTTTATGGCTTTTTTTAACAAATAAAAACTTAATTTTTAGCAATGCAAATAATCAAAACCTATAGAATTTGACTTTGACTTTCAAATGCAGTAAGCAAAATTGCTATTTCATTTTTTAATCAAAAGTTATTCGGGTTCAAAAATTGCACTTTTTCGATTTTTTGAAAGTTCAACCGCGTTTGTCGCTAAAACTATGCATCCTACGAAAAAACTTGTAAGACCATTTTTTGCTGAGAATCGCCCAGAACATACAAAAAAATGTTTTGTTTTGCGAAAAATCGCTGTTATTTAATTCCTCAAGTTCTTTGTTTATAACAAACTTATCGATCAATATTAGGACCAACTGTTACCCAAAAAATATTCGTGTTCTACGGGTCAAAATACATAAAAAAAAACTTGGGTAAATCCATCTGAATTAAGGAGGCCGTTGTGCCCCCCATGGCGACAGGACTATATAGGCTAGAGTGACCAAACGTTCCGTAAAAAACGGGACTGTCCCGTTTTTTAACAATCGTACCTGTGGTCTCGAAAAAGTCTCCCGGGACGTCTAAATGTCCCGTTTTTACATTGGGTTGATGATGATAACACTACTTTGATGATACACAAAAGCTCCAATGTTAACATTTTTTAATAATCCTTTAGCTGCGGCATACCTATGGTTTGTCCATAGTTAATTCGATATTTTTCAGCAAGGAATTAAAAAGATTGAAGGTACCTGAGAAGCAGCTATCGTGACATTAATTTATAATACATTTTGGGGAAGTATTGAAAACACAAATTTTCAGCCTTTTATTGTTAAATTACATATTTACTGATCCATAGTCGATCTGAAGCTATTTTCTTGTGAAATCTTATACAATTTACTATTTTAGTTGGGAATAAGACACAATTTTCGACACAATTTTAGGTTGAAACTAAGTTTATTAAATTTAATGTTTCGACATTCACTTCGAAAAATTATAGTGTATCAATATTACTTTTCTCAGTCGCCAAATTTCACCGTCTACGAACAAATAGAAACAGATCTATTTAGTATTTAGTATAAGAAGTTTCATTGGTAATAGTAATTCGTCAAATAGTGTGAAAATTAACTCATTCTTTTATTAATCTCAGACTGTTAAAATCAAGCCTTTAACCTTTAACTACACGCGCTGGCGTACTTTGTACGCCAGATATAAGAATTCTACTGGAAATATATTTAAAAATTTAATTTTTGACCTTGCTTATTTTTCTAACCTATCACTGGAATGTGCTTTACAATTTGGTTTTAGTTTCGTTATAATCGGCGTTCTGGAAAGATCGTAATTTACATTTTATTATTTGTTGTTTCCGGTAGTGGACAATATACCCCAGGATTATATTACTATAAGTCGTAATATAAGTACATATTTTAATTGTTTTTTAGTCATTATGGCAAAAAATATATTTTTCTTTGTAAACAATACTTTTTCTCCTGTAAAAAATCACATTTAAAAAAATTTTTATTAGTAATTTTATTTACCATGGAATCCAGTTATTCCATGATTCCAGTTATAAATCCCAATTGGCTTACTGAAAAGGAACTAAGTATTCACTGATGCCGAATAAGGTTTATAACAAACAACTAAGTGTATTTTTTCAAAAAAAATTAAACAAATCCGCTGTTTTTAAGTGTATTTTCTTGTGGCGTACAAAGTACGCCACGCGTGTAGTTATGTTATAACTTGATGCGCGGGTAGTTAAAGGTTAAATAAAATTCTATCAATATTTTATATTGCCCCCTATCTAATTATTTATTTTTGTTTCAGGTATGTAATTTAATGATTTACTAGAACTGGTAAGTTGATTACAGCATATTTTGTAAGCACTCTGAAAATAATTATAAATGATATTGTGTACACAGTATGTAAATGATAAATAGAATAAATTCATTATTTCGTGAATAAACAATTTCGGAAATAAATCCCGAAACATGTCAATTTTCATGAAGAGAAGTATCCATATTTCACAAATGTGGTCTCGAGGTAACAAAGTACAAAAAACGCTTAAGAAGTACCACAAAGGTTTTTATTAAAAAGATCAATAAAATTGAAAGCGTTTCGGCTCAGCAAGAGCCATCATCAGCATATAAGTACAGTAACACAAACATCAAGAGCTGACCTACAATATTATATAACGCTTTGACCACACGGCAATTTTTTACGGCGCGATAATTTAATGAAATCATTTCATCTAAAATTGGTGGAGGAGGTAGTCAAACCAATGGTCGCCGTAAATTATCGAGTCGTAAAAAATCGCCCGTGTGGCCTTATAAAGAATTAAACATGAGAATTTAGCATGTGGCGAAAACGCCCGCCTCAGTTAAGAAACTTACCAGAACAGGAAGGAGGAAGAATCAACTAGTTTAAAAGACAAACATTACTGCACAAACATTCTTTGGTTTTGCTGTGATTTTTATATTATATTACATGTAGGTAAATAAAAAAGTAATTGTGTAAGGACATCTTCATGTGGAGGAACCATTTTGCGAACAGATCAGGTGTAAAGAGCATTCCGGTGAAGTGGCAGTAATTTGACAAGTGACAGACTCTTGTTGAGCCGAAACGCGTCCAATTTGATTGATCTTTTTAATAAAAAAACTTTGCCAATTTTGTTTTTAAATTATAATTTTTTGGTATATATATCACACTAATAACGTCATTAACCTGGGCGTGATGACGTAATGAATGAATTTTTTTAAGTAAAATAGGGGTCGCGTGCTAGCTCATTTGAAAGAATAATTTTCTGTTCAGTAATATAAAGATTGACATAATTATTTATACAGGGTATCTAAATTTTTTTTTAAATAAATTGACACAACCAGGAGAATGTTGTAATTTATTTAATTCAAGATACATTTTATTGCTGTCCAAAAATAGAAAAAAAAATGTTTATGCGATAACTAAACATTGCTTTTCGCTTAAATTCAACGTTAAAGCTGCCACCTATCTGCCTGCTCTTGGCAGTTTGAACATTTAAGCGAATAGGAATGTTTATTATTTATCAAATAATTCGTAAATATATTTCTTTTTTCGTTTTCTGACAGCAGTAAAATGGATTTTGAATTAAATAAATATCATACAGTTGAAATATTCTAATGGTGACAGTGGGGAGAAAACAAAAAATGTTATGGAAGTTAATTATGTGTATTGGAACCTACACTCACAGCTTTGACCAGAAGAAAAGAGGAACATTAAAAATCCATATCATTTAATGTAAAATCCATTCTTAAGCGCAAGCGATACGCAATAAGGCGAAATTAATTTCACAACTCAAGTTAATTACTTTTATGAAATCTGCATACAGTATCTTGAAAAATGAAATGTACAGTTTTTCTACTTTCTCAAAGTTTAAATCGATACTTTTGAAGGAGATCCCTAATATTGGAGAACAAATTGAAAAAGCTATTTGTTACTTCAACGAAAAAAGCATTAACGTAAATGATGCTTTGCTATTTGATATTGAACCATGCACCATGTGAATTTTGATAAGTGAAACAATTAAAGAATAGACTGATGAAGATTAAAACCACCTCAGTGCAGTGTCACGAAAAATGAGTTAACATGGTTACGTTTTGTTAAAGGAACCATGGACCGCAATCTTTACCCCTGGCAATTACCACCTGATCGTTCGCAAAATGTAATGAGTATAGTGTTGAGTCGTCAAGTTCCACGTCAACACCTCATACGTCAATACCTCATTTCATTTATATAGATTTTAAATAGTGTTGTCGATAAGCTGCATCCCCGTCGGAGTTGCTTATTCACCATAAAGCTATCGGATAATATGTTGTTGATTTTTATATGTTTGCTTGGGTGTTGTTATAGAATTTTGGCACTGCGTTTATTAAAGTTAGATTAATATGGGATTTTTTCAGGAATTGACATAATTTACGCAGTGATACGGTATCATATGCCTTAGTTAGATCGACGAATAGTAGATGTATTTCTCTGTCTCTGGCTACGTTTTTTTTCGTTGAGTTGGTTGAACGTGAAGATGTCGTCAATTCAGGATCTTCCTGCTTGGAATCCTGCTTGTTGTTCGATGTCTAAAGGTGCACATAAGTTTTATCTAAGTAAATTATTACAAGAAGTTCATTCATTGCAGTAACCTTAACCATTAAATGGGATATATTTACTGTGGCATTTTCTGCTTTTTTCTCAGGGAAACATTTTCCTGTTTTCTGTCAAGTCGTTTAAGTCTTCTTTAAATTAGTATTTACATTTAATTATGTGTAAAAAATGCTTGTTTAAAGTTTAGTTCGAAAAACATTTGCCAATTTCAGTGTTAATTACCACATTAATAGGATATTGCGTTGTTCAGTAGTAGAGTCTCCAAGGAAAAAAGGTAGGTATATTGCAAAATTTACCAACCATTAATATGTGCATTCTTAACAATGACAATAAAAAGTTAAGCGATTTTGTGAAAAATTTATTGCAAAGAGGCTATAAATGAGACAATATTTATTTTTTTTTTTATTTAAAAATTCTTGTTTTGCATATAAAAATACGTAATTTTAGTAACATACATAATAGGGCACTTGCACATTTTTGTTCTACTACATAATAGTGTTTATGGAGAATGTTTATAATGTTTATACAGAGTAATGGAGAAATAGATGGAGATGCATGCAGTAGAATTAGAGCTGGATGGATGAAGTGGAAAGAAACGAGTGGTGTGTTGTGTGACAGAAAAATTCCAATGAAGCTGAAGTGAAAATTCTATAAAACAGCCATAAGACCGGCTATGATGTACGGAACTGAATGTTGGGCAGTGAAAAAGAAAGAGGAACAACGAATGCATGTGGCGGATATGAGAATGCTTAGATGGATGAGTAGAGTAACAAAGAAGGATAAAATTGGAAATGAGTATATTAGGGGAAGCCTAGGTGTGGCACCAATTGATGCCACAATGAGAGAGCATAGGTTAAGATGGTTTGGTCATGTTCAACGCCGAGACGTTAATCACCCAATACGAAGAATAGCTGAAGTGCAGATTCCTGGAAGGAGTAGGAGAGGAAGACCAAAGAAGACCTGGGGGAGACGATAAGGCAGGACATATTGGTAAAGGGGATTAACATTGGTATGACCCAAGATAGAATTGTGTGAAGAAATGCAATTAGGGAAGCCGACCCCGCATAGGGATAAGCCAAAAAGAATGATGATGACATAATAATGTTTATGGTCCGAGAGCTGTTAGACATTTTTGAGTAGGTATTTTAGGCAATTTTTAAGATTTTCAGGTCACTCTTCCATGATAGTCTAATACAAAAATGCCGGTCTGGCAGGAGGGTAGCGGTTATTTTCCCCAAAAATCCCCCCCCCCAAAAGGATAAAAAAGGGTTAAAAAGGGTAAAAATTGTTATTACAAAAAATATCATTGACTTGATTTTAAAGTAAATATAAATATTCAAATATAAAGAAAATAAACAGGCCAGGCGATTTGCGAGAGATTTTAACTCTGCAAGATGCTTGCATGGGCACCCCAGGATTATTTTCAGGGGGTGCATCTGAACTTCAAAAGATTGCATCTGAATCTGTGCATACTATTAACCAGTAGGAAATATACAACAATGTACTTTCTTTCCAGACAGGGGGGTGCAATTATTATTTTGATAGCGTATTTTTTTGTATTGTTTAAGATTTACATATATCTCTGCAGCTTTGAAACAATGGAAACGGAAAGTCAAAGGAATGGATATACAATGGAACCATCAAGATTGAAAATATATTTACAATTTGCAAAGTATCGGCAAAGTATCATTTGCAAAGTGCTTAAAAAATTAATTGAAGAATATCAGAAATGGGGATTAAATATCAATTTAGAATACCTCTCTATTGGCACTGAAGCAGAACATCTTGATATCGACCATAATCAAAACATAGATCCATGTGATGAATATAAATACCTGGGCGTCATTTTCGCTCGTAGTGCAAATGACGAACGAGAAATAGGACATAAAATCATGTTTGTGTTCCAGTGTATTACGTAATTCGTTTCTTACAATGTTGGATTGATTTTGTGTTCTCATGGATATTCATATCTCTTTTATCTGAGGGACCTCGATATGTTTCATACCGCCAAAAGAATAGGGACTCGTAAATCTTTTTACTAGTGTATTTTTGGCGACTGTGAGACCAAAATATGATGTTTTGGAGCTGATTTGTTTATGCTGTGAATTCCTTTGCAGAGATAAGGGGTCTGAGTGCGTTAATGTATTGCAACAAGTTTACACGTGCAATATTGCGAACGTTGCGAAAAAGCCTGGGACAATATTGAGCTGAGATATAGCTATCATAATTTCTTTGGTTTAATCCTATTTGCGAGAGAAAGAGTTATTGCCTTTGAGGACGTGATTGAAATTTGCTTAAATATTTTCTATTTGTTTTGAAATGAAGAGTGGAAATTGACTAATTTTTTGATTGGTGAAACCGGACATGGTTGAGTAGGATAGAAAAATGGGGAGATAGAACGAGTTTTGGGTTCTGTGGAGATTCGTGATCAGTTCGAAGTAGTCTAGAAGAGAGATCAGTTCTGGTAGTCTAGAGTAAGAAGCTGGTGCCTTTCCGTCAGCAGGCTCTTTGCCTTGCTGACAGAGAAAATTGTTGATAATAGTTCAATGGAGATAGTTTTTTGTATTTAGTACAGTTCAGTTTTTGTTCCAGATCCGAAGTAGGCTTAAGTAGCTGCTGTGGTCGTAGAGTGTAGATTCTCGACCGTATTTTGTGTTTCTAGTGATGGATTAAATTGATCCTTGGTTTTCTTTTGTCGAAAAGTTCTTCGTTTTTTTACTTAAGTTTAATTAATAACAATAATAATAATGGTACCTATCCAAGTGTTGCATACAATAAACGAACAATGGAATTTAATCACTAATATAATTAATAGCTGTACTTTATCTGCCAAAATGAGTGTCGTTATGTGCCATGACAACAAATGTGCCGTAACATCAGGACAATGTTCTGTAACATCAGCACAACAAGGCGCTATTTTTAATTGTTGAACTCTTACGTTTTCTCGCCAATTAGTAAAATGAATAAAGACTTTTTGTTAACAACTTTGCTAAATTTTTATTTGTTTCAATAAAGTAAGTTTAATTATAAGATTTTCTTTTCCAATCTCTATCCTTCTTATAAAGTAATCTTGCATGAAAGTAGCCTTTGGTAAGTACAGCTATTTCAAATAACTGGCATTCTTAGTTTTATATTTTTTTTTATAAATAAGCATATATTATATTTTCTTTTTTAATTATGGCGCCCCCGAGCAATTGAGTTTCAATTTTATTTAACATCTATTAAGACTTCATTAGCTTATGAGCTTCTTGAGGTAACGCTGTTGAGTTTTATTAGTATTAATCATTTTTGAGTTTTTGGTATCTCTCAGAATTCAAAATAACGAAATTTTTCGTAAAAGAGGGTGAAAATCAACATATTTATTATTGTTAAACAAAAAATAAGCATTAAACAAAAAATATCTCGACAGCGTTACCTCATGAAATGTCTAAAAAAATCTATGCAAAATTTTAGGTGGATCGGTCAAGTAGTTTTCTTGCAATATCCACCGCCTCTGAAAAAAGCAGTTTTGAGAACAATGACTTCAAAGTTTTGACAACTTTTATTTTCAATATATTTTTTGTCTGTAAAATCGTAAAGTGATGCACACCGGAATATGTTTTTAAATCAGGGAGCAATTTACAAAAGAGGAGAGGAACACGTTTTGCACTACACTTAAGCACACTGGCGTGAAGGATATTATTATCATGTTGTATTTCTGGTGATTTTCAATTAATTAATCTGAAATTTGCAGAGTGTATTCCTGAAGTTATGTACTTTTACTAAAAATAATAAAAAATCGAAAATTTCAAAATTTTCAAACCCTCCCTTAACGTAAGCTAGTACTAAATTCTAAATTTAAATGCATTATTTTTTAAATATGTTCCATAAAATTGTTGAACACTATAGTTGCAGAAAAAAGAAACAACCAGCAACAGGCAGCATTAAATCCGGACCTCGGATGTGTACAGGTTCTCGAAACGGACCCCCAGGGAACATAATTGGTGATCACTGCCCTAGAGAAGAAAAAACGAGGAAGACCACCACAAAGCTGGAATCTGGGAGTTAGGAAAGCGATTATCACTCGAAATCTAAATGAATAACTAACTCAGGACAGGATACAGTGGCGTTTGGGAGTCGGACAACGTCGTAAGACGTTATGAAACCGAAAATATATTACCTACTACACATGTAAAATTTTACTTGAGAATCGGATATTGTCAAATAATCTACTGTTGTAAGTATCATTCAAATCAAATAATAAGAATTAAATGGTTTCTCTGGCTCTTTTCTATTATTTAATTTAAGTGATTTATCGCAAAGTGTGTCAGTGTGACTTCATAATGTCATATTTTTCCATGTCCGATGTTAATCTCGACAAAACCAATAAAGTTAAGTAAAAGTTTCCTGTCAACTATTCATTATTCATAGCATTTACTCCAATGAATGAACAAACTGCTGCAACCGATATTGATCTAACTGTTTACATTACGCAATAACGAGTCGACTTTTTTTAGTAATGTTGACTACTTCAGTACCCACGTTGTTGAAATTATCATTGAGATGTAGATATCAGATACCCACCTGCAAAGAGGTTCATAGAATTTCGTTTCCTACTTGTTCAATGCACATTGACAACTTCCCACGAGTTTGTATTTTTATATCCCGTTTTTTGTGAGGCGGTGACTGGTGGACCATTTCTTGGGAGGTCGAATTTTTAAATACTAATATGCGTGTATCGATATATCATTGATGGATTTGGTTACCAATTTGGTGCAATATGAAATATTGCTTGTATATAGGGTGGGCACACTTGTGAATTCAGATGAGTATCATAAAAGGTTTATTTTTTATATAAAGAAGACAGTTTATGGAAATACGTAATAGTGAACTTGCATATTTTTGTTGACATATTAAATAATAATGTTCAGTTTCGTTTAAAAATAAGATTTCCAAAATTGCATGCCGTAAAAACTCGTAATATACTTAGATATAGGTACAAATTTAAAATCTTCTGTGCATTTAAATCGTTACAAACTATTGAAAAAGCGACCGAATCCTTGTGACATCATGGCGTAATATTTTGTAATGACATTTTTCCTGTCGCATATAAAAGTAGGTATATATACCACGTTGTTTACGTCATATAACGGTTCACGTTACGAAATTAGTTCTTTAATTATTTTTATAATTATTTTCCCTTAATCTTAATTTTTTAATTTCTCGTAAAGGACTACTTATGTGACGTCACACGTCTGCGTCTACGGAACATACTTGTCGTATCGTTCCGTGACATTTAATTCATGTTCTGTGGTCGTTTGAGGTTCTCCTCTTTGAAGGAGCGAGGAAGGATGAACACTTGACTTGTGGCTGTAGAGTCTAAATTATTTAACATCTTAAGTTTAATTAAAGTAAAAAGTTACCACCAAGGGTTGTCTGGAGTTTACATGGAGGGAGACATGTGTGTGACACAAGTCCTCTTGGAGCCTGAATAGGAATCATTCGGTGAGATTTATTTTTTATAATAATTTTTTTGTTAGCCTTATAACTATATGTTAGCTTGTATAATATTTGAAATAGTAGTTTCATTGGTAAATTTTCTGAGTCAACCCATTAAGTGAAATATATAGATTATTTTGATTATTTAATATCCATTCAAGGAAAATTATATATTAATAGATTTTGGTTAGACATAACCAAACATATGCAATTCTCAATTAATATTGGAAATAATTATCATTGCTCTGTAGGTTTTAAATTTATTGAACATCCAATATTTTTATAAGTTCAATATATTTTTACAAATATCATATTCTCTCAGATAAATCCTATTCAAATTTCACATTCAATGTCATTATTTGTTCATATCTTCACACTCAAAATAGTTCAAGGTTACCTGAGATTAGTTTTTGTTCCATTTTTAATGGTCGGTTTTTATATATTATTGCTTCTAAAAAGTTTTCCTCAATTATTTCTTCTTCTCTTTACTTTTGCTCACCGGTTTATATGAGAAATCAAACGAAGTATATGTTTTTAGCCATTTGGAAGAAAGCTAACTATTATGTGAAGTCGTACCCACTTTGACCACCTAGGGAAGCCATTTTGACCTATTATAGCCACAGCCAAGTCACTATAGGGAATATGTCTATTTGGGAACAAGCTATGGGACGTTCCAGTCCCATTTTCAGTCGTCGGTACACCTGTACCTAGAGGAAACATTGTTCAGCACCTCCTCTGGTGCTAATTTTATGGATAGTAGCATCGAACCTTATCCGGAAATCGTTTGATGAATGGGTTTGTTTGGGAACATTTAGTGATGTGATTTTAGTAACTATTGGTTTTTTTCCATTTCAGACATTTGGTTTAATACCTTTGTTTTTTTATGATGACATATTTGTATATTAATATTTGGTTCCCAAACTATTGTATCTATGGTAAGTTACTTGTGTGCACCAGGTAATCAGGCCTAGAAAATTAGGGTTTTATACTTTACTATTGGTTTGATACTTATTTTGTAATATTACTTGCTTGTTTCCAAAATATTTATTTGTTTATTCGCTTTATTCCATTTGTTCGGTTAATTAGTCATTTCGGTATTTATCTTAAATTCATTTCTATAACTTTTATTAATTAATTTTGCTTAATTCGACACCCCCATCGAACAAGGTTGTAACTCATTTTTAGCGATTTTACAGGAGAGGCAAAAAACGAAAATAAGAATTTTTTTAAATTTGTAGCGAAATGATTAGACACTTTTACACTAATGTGATATGATATTTATAACATAATAAGGGATTACTGTGAGATGTATGCTTTGTAATTTTATTAGCTATTGAGAATCTTGAGTTTGATTAAGATACAACCTTGAGATTAAACATGAATATTCGTAGAAAAAGGTTGTAACTCGCCTAACAACCATTTTACACTCTCCGTGTTAATTATTTTCCCGTTTAACTAGTAAAAGGTTGTATGTTTTGAGTTATTTGCAATATAGCTAGGAGAAAATTAGTTTTTATGGTATATTTAAACAAAATATCAACTCACAGTTTCCACAATTTTAATTGGAAATTATAAATTTTACAATAACAATATTATTCAACACAACTTCTATCACTATGAAAAAATCATGGTATAAAATATCTCAAATGTTTCGCATTTTTATTGCGTATCTGTAAATATTTAATTGTAAACCATTTTACTTTATTACTTTACTCTTTTACTATTAATATCTACTTCAAAATTAACATGTGTGCCCTTAAATGGGTCAAAATTTAGAATTTGCTTCTGATTTATTTCATTTACGGATTTAGGCTTGCCTGATGCTTTGGCATATCGTATCTTGGTTAACCATTGTTGTGGAGCATATACGACTCAATGTTTTTTCTGTTTTTCTATAAGGGCATGCATTGAATTACCCTCGTTTTATGAATGCGCTATTTCTAAAAATACATGTGTAATGTTAATATTAAACTTTTTCACTACATATAAGTACCTAGCAAACACTATTCGATACTTATTTTGTCCACCGCAACTACCAAAAAGAAAAAAAAACTCCGTAAATCCGTTTTTACTTTTATTTCGATAATTTGACTTATGAGATGCACCATATGTTTGAATACGTTATAAATTAAACATACGTGCAACAAAGTTGTAACTCATTTAAAAACCTTGTTGATCGTCAAGTATAAAGAAAGTAAATATTTTACATAGAGAGTATCCAGTGTTACAGCCTTCTTCAAGCTAAAATGGAGTAAAATGGCATACGTAACTTAAAATACAACTTGTTATTAGCCAAACTATTGAGAATTAAACTATGTCGTTTATATTGACGTGTGCGCAATTTTTTGCTGAATTCGTCTGTGTTGAAATCTGAAAAAAGATGTAACTTGAGTTACAACCTTGTTCGATGGGGGTGTCGAATTCATCATTGTATTTTCTCTTCGTCAGGCTTGTGCTTATTTATTTATATATTTTTCATATTTGTCGGGGTTAATTTAGTTGTACGTAGCAGGCGTACTATAACCATTTGGTAGAAATCTCATGTGAGTTGTACCCTATATGTAAGTAAGAGGTATTTAAGTTTTGTACATACATATAACAGGACTGTTGTTATATGATATATCATGTTTAACTATAACTTTTGCATAACTTTTTCATTTTAGAGTCACATTATCTTCAATTTAATCTAACTCAGAGATTGTCAAAAATCTGGTAGTTATTTTTAATAAATATTTACTTATTTTGTATATCATTGATTTTTATTATTACTTTATATTCATTATTACTGATTTAATATATTTAATATTTGACAGCAGTGTAAGATACCTGGGAGAGTGATCGAAGATCATTTTCTTGGCGCCCATGGTTTGTTTGTTTATTTATTTTCAGAACATTATTCTTATCTTAATATTTACCTTTTCTAGTCATCATTATCCACTTAGAGCTACTGTTCTTCGACAGGCATGCAAACGAGCCGTATCCATCCTTGAGTGTCAAGTTGTTATCTTGCATCTCTTGCTAGCCAACTCTATTCAGTTTGCCTCTGTCTCTTCATACTTCTACTGCTATTCCCTTTTCATCCCCCTTTCCTCAACTTCATCATTATTATCACTATATGCCCTCCATATTACTTCGGATTCTCCAATGAGAAGCTATCACTCTACCTCTTCCTTTTTGTCACATTAGCTTACAGTTAGTCTTTTTCTTTTTTCCTTACTTCTCTTGGAGTTTATCACCCTCTTTACGTTCACTCCAACAGAAGTTCCTTATGTTCGTTTCAGTTAGAGTTTGATTAATACAGTTTTTGAGGGGATGTTTCATATTTATTAGTATACCTGTTACATACAGTAGGAAAAATGAAAGAATACCCATGAACGAACATATAAAACACGCTGTATTTTCCTGTCACCGTGTCATACAAAAAATTGGCCAGCGCAAGTACATGTAATAATTATTATTACATGTACTTGCGCTGGGCAATTTTCTTTGTGACACGGTGACAGGAAAATAAAGCCTGTTTTATATGTTCGTTCATGGGTATTCTTTCATTTGTCCGACTGTATACATAATTACATACATATCTATAATTTGGGAATAGTGATTTGTTTAATTTTATCCCACAGGATTGAAAACAAAAACTTATATTTGGGAAGTTCAAATAATTTTTTTTAAATAAAATTTTTTTACGTCTGGTTTTGATAACACTTTAGAAAAACTCAGGCGTCGCCACTGTGATAGACAGATTTTCGAAATATCCGACAATCAATTTGGCTTTATGCAGAGCAGATCAACAACAGATGAAATCTTCATTGATACAACAATTGATGGAAAAATACAGGAATAAAAAAAAAACAAACGCTCATATGGTATTATTCATTTATCTTGAGAAAGCATATGATAGAGTTCCTCGAGAGATTCTGTGGTGGGCACTCAACAAGAAAGGAGTCCCTGGTGAATATTTAAAGATTGTGAGAGAGAAGTATGAGAGAGTAACAACTAGTGTTAGAGGCTGATACATTTCATGTAAAAGTAGGATTGCGCCAAGTCTCGGTGCTTAGTCCTTATTTATTCTAATTAGTTTTGACCCAGATAACAGTGAAACTACGGGGTAACATTCCATGGTGCTTAATATATGCTGATGATGTAGTGTTAGTAGGAAATAGTAAAAGAGACTTAGAAACAAAAACAGTATATTTGGATGTTCATTTAAAGATGAAGTTACTACAAATACAATTATATCTTTGGATGATAAAATAATTGTGAAAAGCAGTAGTTTTAAGTACCTACCTAGGATTGGTATTACAGAGTAATGAAAAAATAGATGCGGGTGCATGTAGTAGAATTAGAGCTGGATGGATGAAGTGGAAGGATGCGAGTGATGTGTTGTGTAATAGAAAAATTCCAATGACTCTAAAGGGAAAATTCTATCAAACAGCCATAATACCTGCTGTGATGTACGGAACTGAAACTTGGACAGTGAAAAGAAACAGGCACAACGAATGCATGTGACAGAAATGAGAATGCTTAGATGGATGAGTGGAGTGACAGAAAAGGATAACATTATTAATGAGTATATTAGGGGAAGTCTAGGTGTGACACTAATTGATGCCAAAATGAGAGAGCATTGCCAAGATACGAAGAATTGCTGAAGCGCATATTCCTGAGCGCAGAGGAAGATCAAATAAGACCTGGGGGAGACGATGAGGCCGGACATGTTGGTAAAGGGGACTAATATTGATATGACCCAAGATATAATTGTATAAAGAAATGCAATTAAGGAAGCCGACCCCGCATAGGAATAAGTCAAAGAAAATGATGAACATGCCTGAGTACACTAGTAACCACCTCTGTAATACGATATATTTCAATGATCTTTAAAAATCACGTCTATTTGAGCAGCTCGATATAGAAAAGGGTTGCAAACAATAAAAAAGCCCTATGTTTGATATTGGATTAAAAAGTTATGCATCATGCCAATCAATAAATCGTTTGCTTAAACCAGATAAACATTCCACAAGCACATAAAAAACCGTAGTCGAGCACAAAATCAATTAAGATAACTGCCTTCCAAGAAGATTGATTACAGTAGTTACTGTAATTGAGAATATAAATATTTGCATACTATAAATTTCCTGATTATCACCTCTTCATGCGTATGCAGAATCCATTATTTCGAGAATTACAGCACCTCTATAAAATATCTATCAGTCCTGAGAGGAGTTAACGGTAATTTTAGATATAACTAATCAAGTGCGGTATTTTCCTAAGATGGACCCGTTAGCCTTCCTACTAGTATCGTCCACGGTATTCAATGGACGTCCAATGGGACGTCCTGATGTATGGGAAGTTACGTCCATACCAATCAAGTAGAAAAACGAGAAATGTGTAGTATAGTTGCAATGGTAATAATACAGATACTGGTATTGTTAATAAAATTGCTTCCGTATTGCTTTCAGTATGAAACAAATATAAATAAATATTAATCGGATGCACTAATCAATGCCGTTGGATTAACTAACACCGGTACTCGTATAAATTTTGAGAACAGATGGAAATGGCTACGCAACCAAACCTAGTCTTAGAACTCAATGTTTGGTGACACAAAAATATACCTTTATTCCTTATTGTGGTTTGAGAAATGTTTCAGATTAGATATTATTAGAGCTCAGGATATATGCACTTAAAAAACCCTAAAATATGCATGCAAAGATGCACAAAAAACAGTTGAAATATGCACTAAAATATGCTTTTATGCATTTAATGCATATAAATAAAAAACGCAACAACGTCTTTGTATTGAAAATAGTTAATTTATTTTATGCTAGAGTCACTATGCTAGAGTCATTCATGTATTCTTTATATTCGTCATCATCATTCTTTTTTATATTGTTATTAAAGTTAAAACTATATACAGACATGTATCATTATTAAATGTTGTTCTAAATTTTCTAGAGAAAAACTGTGACGTCTATTTGATAATAATTGTTTATACGCGGAAAAACTTTTTTATATTTCACCCCTGTTGAGCTGACCCCCCACCTTGTAGAGATTAAGATACAAATAGCGCTAAATTACGAGTTATTTATGAGATTTCATATACCGCAGCCCGTTCGCAAGAAAACTTCCCCATCTTCTCTTAAGAAAGAATTGTACTTAGAATATAAAAAAATTATTATTTTCCGACTACATATCGTTTACTAATTTATGAGCTTGCAAAATATGTGCATTTCGTTTATTGAATTGCAACGTCTTTTCTATAGGGCCGTCACTGAAGGTAAAAATTAACTGTTAGCTTCGATTTCAGTCAACATCCATTGATTTTCAAGAAAATTGGTGAATGGTTAGACGATACCTCAATAGACAAGAGTGAAATAGTGCCAACTTCTGCTTTTACCCTGGGGGTGAATGCCACCCCCTATTCAGGGGTGAAAATTACTTTATTAAAAATAACCCCACAAATGACAAATGATAGAGGGAAAAATTCTAAGGAAAATTATTATATAAAGTTATTAAAATCAATCAATAATTTTTTAGTTATCAAAATTTAATTTTTCGTGAAAAAATGCACGTTTTAAAGCGGTTTTTCATAAATAACTCAAAATATGCACTTTTAATAAATGCATATGGACTTATCAAATTTATCCAGAATATGCAAATATGCACTTAATATGCATTTTGCATATTTCCCGAGTTCTAGATATTATATTGAAAAGAGATAAATTACAATAGTTTTACTCTCTATATTGTCAATTACTAAACTCACAAACAACTTTTATGGAATAAAACATAAATATTCATTCATTCATTCATTCATTAAACATTACAATCCCTAGGGATTATAGTTAACGCCATGGCGTTTAAAATCCTGTTCTGGGTGATGTGGATTACTCCTCTGTCATTTATAGCTTGCTGTGTGTCTTTGCTGTGGTCGTGGCTATTTTCCATTTATTCCCGTCCTTGTACTGAACTTTTCAGTTTTTCACATTCATGTTTAACAATAGGTCTTATATAGGTTCATCTTTGTTCTCTTACTTAGAGTCTTGCTTCTCAACAGATTTCTATCCATTCCATATGTCTTTTTGCCTTTCAAAATTCTTTCCTCTGTTCTCTTCTTTTCTGGTTTTCTCCATTCTTGCTTCCAAGTACCGAAAGGTGGATACAGTTTCGAATTTATGATTTTGTGTTATTTGATGTTTCTGAGTTGTTATGTCGTTCTTCTCTCTTGTCATGTATTTGGTTTGTGCTGGTTTATTTCTAGCCCTATTATTTTCGCTTCCCTATCTAAATTTTCATCTGCTTTTATGTCATCTTCGTCTTCCATATGATGACCAGATCATCTGCATATGCTACTGGTTGAAGTTGATCTGTAATAATGTTTTTGTTTGCAAAGTTTGTCCTTCCTATTATTACTTCCAATATCAGGTTAAATAGGGTCGATGAGATAGAGTCACCTTGTTTCCCGACATTGTTTACATTGATCTCCTTAGAAGTTGATCCGTTTAAGCTGATCTTTGCTGTGGTGTTCTTAAGGCTCACTGTTTGCATATGTCTTAATTTTTCTGTGATTCCAAGATTGTCTAGCTTCTCCATCAGTTTCGTCCAATTGATTATGGCAAAACATAAATATACCGAGAAAAATACAAAAGAGCACAAAACCAAAATAACCATAATATGGAATGAGATAAAGATAACATTGACTTCCTTCTTCTATTTAAATGCATTCATTTTTTTTCCAATCCTAAGAAAACTAATAAATATTTTTGAAAAATTTAAACGCAGAATAAAAGATTACATTATTACCCAAGGCCGAAAGTCCCTTAGAATAAACATAAGGTTTCTTTTAAATGAAATATTTGAAATAAGTCACACTAATTTTTTCTCTTTTTTTCCATTCCTGCAGCTTATTAAAATAAACATTATAGAAGTTTTCAGGGGCTCTTGTGGCCCTCGGTAATATTGCAATATTTCATTCGGCGTTTAAATTTGTCATAAGCACTTATTAGTTTTCTCAGGATTCGAAAAAAATGAATGCGTTTAAATAGCATTGGATCAAGATTTTGCGTCTATCCCCTTAATAAACTAACATCACATTTAGTTCAATAATTCCATTCAATAGATCCATATTATTATTTAAAAATAATTTTAAATAATATTTGTAGAGTCTCTTAAGTTTAATCATAATGTTTATATTCTCTTTAAGTACTCCGCTTAATTTTACTGCATGGATATTATTTACTTTAACATCTAGATAAACCATTCCAAAAAGAACTTAGAGTAAGTTAAGGCCTTTTTTATACCCATACTTGAATTTTCAATGTATGGTATTTAGTATATATGTTATTCGCGGTGTGCAAGTACTTGGAAGGGAACGAGAAGGGAACGAGAAACGACCGTGCGCGAGTCACGGAGAAATATTGCAACTATCTTAAATAATTCATATTGTTAATTGAAATTGTCAAATTGACGTATATTTCATACCTTCTGTCATTGAAGCAGAAAAATTATATATTGCTCCACAATATTGATATGATATGCAATTATTATATATTAATTAATTGTATTTTGCTTGCAGTACTGCATTTTAATAACTAATTTTATGTACTATATACAATTGTTTACGTTTGCATAACATAACCTGCAACTTTTTTTGTCTTCTTATTATTTTTTTGGACTATGGCCTTGACAATTATCCAGCAACCAGGACTAATATAATTGGCCAATGTAATTAAAAGTGCGAATAAAAGTACAGAGCGTAGAAATAGAGGTCGCTTTGCCGAACTTGCACGGTCCCAATAGTCAAAGTCCGAATTTCAGGCACTCCTAGGTTTGACTAGGCAATCCTCAGGTCTAACTGACGATCTTAGTCAAAGCCCGAAATAAAGTTACAGTTTCGGCTTTTGACTAGTCAAACCTAGGAGAGACTAAGTTGGTCAGGCAAAGGTCGAAATTTAATTTTATGAAATCGGGGTTTGACTAGTCAAACCCCGATCAGCTATTAGAATGTGGTAATTTGTTAGATTAGGTTTAATAAAACGTCATTTTTTAATTTTAATGTTTATTATTGTTATATTGTCGTAATTAAAATTAAAAAAATGGTGTTTATTCTCAAATGTTAAGGCATTATGGCATTTAGCGTTGCACAATACGTTAGACGGTTAGACATTTCACATTTTTGAAGAGTATTTATTATTGCAGTAGCATTTTATAAAAAGCCTTGTCCTCCAAATTTACAATCTTTTGTACTCATTTCTCTAAGAGACAGCTTAACGTCTGGAACATCTTCGAAATTAAGAAAATTCTCTTTGCATTCTCTTATTTGATTTCTTGAAACAAGTTTGTTAATGTTCCGTATCTCGTACCAACTTTATATAAACCATCAATTGTTTTATCTTGTGTGATACTCAAAATATTTTGAGCATCTCCTTTGGCCCTATCAAAGCTGGGGATAGGTATTGTTACAGTTATTCCGATCGAAATTGGAGTAAATTTTTTTTCACTTAATTGTTTCATAGTATTAGCCTTGGCATGAAGACCTTCAATCGCCTTTCCTATATTTATTTTAATCTTTTCTGTCTGTGTAACAATACCTATTACCAGCTTTGATATAGCTAAAGGAGATACTCGAAATATTTTGGGTATCATAAAAGCTAAAACAATTGACGGTTTATATACATTTGGTACGAAATACTGAACAATGAACATTCTTTTTTTAAGAAATCAAATAAAAGAGAATTTTATTAATTTCGAAGATGTTCCAGACGCTAAGATGTCTCTAAGAGAAATTAGTACAAACGATTCTAAATTTGTAGGACAAGGCTAATAAAATAAACACTGTTTATATTATTTTAATTACGAAAATATAAACCTAATCTAACAAATTACATTTTAATAGCTGATCGGGGTTTGACCAGTCAAACCCCGATTTCATAAAATTAAATTTCGACAACTTAGCCTCTCCTAGGTTTGACTAGTCAAAGGCCGAAACTGTAATTTATTTCGGGCTTTGACTAAGATCGTCAGTCAGACCTGAGGATTGCCTGAAATTCGGGCTTTGACTATAACATATACATATATATTTATGGTATTTATTTAAAAATACATTTTTTATATAGTCAATTATACAGTGCTAGTCAAGTTCCCCCTCTCGTATCTTTTAAACGGTTACACTTATAATAGTGAAATTTAGAGGGAGGACATGACACTATTACGTCATGACAGGTGACGTAATAGTGACAGATGACTTTACAGCGCCACTGTGAGAGATAATTTTAAATGGTACATTATGGCAAGTGATATCTCGTTGGCAAGGTATTCAAAATACCTATTCAGTCATACTGATTTTTTTGGGTTTACGTTGATTTTGATTTTTGGTGAATAAATTAAATAAATAAAATATTGTCGTTTCGCATTTAATTAAAAAAAATTCAAATGTCCGCCTATGGTTTTTTTGTCAAAAAAGTTGACGTTTTTCAGTTATCTAGTAGTTTTTACTTCAACGTCAACGTTTTTGACAAGTAACCAGGCGGAATTTTGAATTTTTATTAATTAAATTCGAAACTACAATTTTTATATTTATTTCATTTATTGATCAAAATGAGCCTAAACTCAAACAAAATTAGTATGACTGAATAGGTATTTTCAATACCTTTCAAACGAGGTAGGTATCACTTGCCATAAGGTCCCATTTAAAATTATCTGTCAAAGTGGCGCTGTAAAGTCATCTGTCAATATTATGTCACCTGTCATGACTAGTTAAGAAGCCTACGTCCGTTTATTTCCTAGCTCTAAATTTCACAATTATAAGTACCTATAACTGTTCAAAAGTACTATCACTGTACTGTGTTTTGACTGGCACTGTATACTGTTTTATATTAATTTGTACTCTGTTTATACCTGTGAGAGATAATATTTAATTCTGCTTATTCAAAGTAGCTACATATTTTCGTTTCTTTTATTTATATAGGTCCTTCCATTTAGTCTACCTTTTTGTATTGTGAGCAACATATTTCTGTTTTTTTGTGCCCATTTTTTGTGTGAATAGTTTTTTCCTTTTCTTTTTTTTTTGTTTGTATTTTTCGCGTGTTCCTTAACTCCCTAAAAGACCACTCCCATCATCAACAATGACAGTGCAACGTTACCTTTGAGTTAAAAAGTTTCTCGTTTTCCTACTAAACTACTAAACCTACTTCTTGTACACTGTGTATGGTACAATACTACTCGTAAAACCCATATTATACCAATTTCTTTATTTTCATTGTTAATAGATAATGGATATTAATAATTACCGAAGCAGTTTTAATAATATTATAAAAATCTTTCAGAACGTTTGGATTTATAGAATTCTACACATTCCAAATAAAACCTGAGCTCCATACTAGTATCCATATATAGACAGTGACAGTACTATATCAAAGACTACTAGATACTATTTGTTACCCTTAAGACATACCGCAACTATACGCCTATAAAGTGCTGCAGTTAATTAATCAAGTAAGCCAAATAAGACCAATAAATCAAGTTAGAAAAAGAAAAATATGGTTGCATTTCGCACGCAATTACTTGATGATTAAACGTATGTCCCAATTTTCCCAGACTGGCCTAGTTCAGAGTTCATTAGTTAATTATGTTATGCTGTTTTCTACGATGCTTTGTGAGATAACAGAAGTGAAATAATTCATTTTAAAAATGTAACGTACGGGCCGAAAATCATACACAAAAAAATGATAGAAATCTAACTAAATGGCTGTACATATTATATGTTCTTGTAAGGTATGGTATAATAGTATGTTTTATTGGCACAGTATCGTGTAACAAGGGCAACGAGAAACAGAAAGAAATAAAGGATGCAAATACTGAAAAACACGTGTTCAATATTTTTCAAAAATCTATCAAATGACATCAAACATGACTCCACCTCCAAGGAGGTGGGGTGGTGGTTACCTACTTTAAAATCTTAAATAGGAACGCCAATTTTTTTATTGTAGGTTTGAATTCCTTACGTAAACCTTTTAGTTTAGTAATATAATACCTAATAATTTAATAATCCAGTGTCAAAAATGCTTAAAAATTTAAGAAGCGATGCTTAAAGTTTTGCGGTAAAATACCTGTTGCCCTGTCCAAGACGGACGTCTATGACCGATGCTAGAAATTAGTAATTGATGGAATCGATTTATCTCCGGAAGAATTAAAAAAAAACTAATTACAAGACGCCAACTTCAAAGAGCTGTGTAGCTCCCTTAGGAAGTATTTTCTGACTAGGTGAATTGGATTAAAGTTTATGGACACCTTGTATGCCTATATATGTATTATAATAAATCGATAATATATAAATGTATATTTATCTTTTTTTGTTATACTAAAGACTAAAATAATTGATTCTTGAATACTTTGCTTTGATTACTCATTTAAAACTTCGTGCAATGTCAAAGCTTTGATTCCGAATCAACTCAGTACCGTAAAATGGGGTTACTTTGACCGCTGGGGTGAATTTGACCGAAAACATAGAAAAATATCTATTGTGATATATTTCAGCCACCCTGTATAATTTTTAAAATTATTTTTAACGATTCAAATTTATAAATATCTAAGAATTCATTTTTAATTAAAAAAAAGAATTAATATTCCAAGGGTTGTTAAATCCACCGATATAACGAATTAAGAAAAAATGGTTTAAAAAACGGTCAAATTAACCCCACTTACAAGAAAAATAATTTTACAGGCAAAATGCATATACGGTCATGACCAAAGGCTTTTTTTTTTCTAAGTCATGATTATTTTCTTGTAATTATAATCTAAGCTACTGAAAGTAGACGCCTAAACCCATAACATATTTGCATAAGTACAAGATCAGTCAAAGCCACCCCATTTTACGGTATAGGTATTGCTTATATTTACATCCATTTTACTGTGGATTTGACGTACTAAAACAGTAAAAAGATTTTACGAGTCGTTTTGGTCTGCTTTTCCCGTAAAGTTGGCTGCACTTTCGCAATAAACAAGGCCAATAAGTAAGAAATTGGAAGAGTTTCCGTAAAAGTTTCGTGCATCGACCGTGTCTAAGTTAGAAATCCATTTTAAAACATATTTTATGCTGTATAATATCTGATCAGAGGTGGATTTCGCTATATCTTAATGTTGGTTTAGCAAATAAATTAATTTAAATTAAAAAAAAAGAAAAAATGACATTGAATGTTGTCTTATTTCAATTTACAGCTAAACATCTTTTTAATTCATTTTTAATCATTTAAGCTTTGATTGCCACCAAAGTCACTTTAACATTAACATTTAACCTTAACCAATGACATGCGGTATGTCATACCTGCTCTTAACTGCTGCTGCAGCAGTTTTAGTATGGTTTAGTCTTTGAGCTACGTTGACATAAAGTTATCTTGCGGTATCACGTACCGCATATCAGTGTTTACGTTTTTATAGATAAAAACAGTCCAGTGCATTTTTTCTCTATTAGTATGGCAGAACATGCATTCAGTTGTTATACTTTCAACTTCATTTAACTTTATTTTACTATTTATTCGTTACCAATACTCCAAAGTTTTTTTGAATTTCAGTTTAAAAAGATTTTGTAGGAACCTCCGCCATTTTTTTAATATTTATGCATCGTTCATAATTTTATCGAAAAAAAAAAGTTCATTTTATTTGGAGTAGTATTTTTTCTACAGGCAGCAGTGTGAAGTATCATTCCGTAGTTGATGTAAAAAACAAATACAGTTATATAAGACATATTCATATTGAAAAAAAAAGGAGAAGCGGCGGCGGTATGACATACCATACCGCATGTCAGAGTCTACGTCCTGAAACATCCACGTGAGTATAGTCTAAGAGCTGGGAGCGGATTTTGTGCGTGATAAATAATATGGAAAAACTATACGGGGATATGTTGAATTAGTTGTGTACATGACTTTCACCAACGCAACGGCCGGAAACCAGAGTTGGGGCCGAGGGTAGTTATAAGGGGTCAAAGTCGCGGATTTTATTACTTTTTTTATGACGCTCATGATCGAGGTAGTGCACCAAAATTTGGAAATGCTGCGTGGCCGACAAAGGGGTGGGGGTAGGGGTGAATATAAAAAATATAAGGGGTTTTTTGCGACGTTCGTGATTGAGATAGTGCACCAAAATTTGGGAATAAGTAGACCATGACATAAATAATTAAAATCCCCAGAGCCGGAAACCAAAGTGGGGAAGGAAGGTAGTTATAAGGGGTCAAAGTTCCGTTTATTATTATTTTTTTTGTGACGCTCATGATCGAGATAGCGCGCCAAAATTTGGGAATAAGTAGGTCATGACGTAACTAAGTAAAATCTCCAGGAGTGGAAGGCTGCGTGGCCGACAAAGGGGTGGGGCAGGGGTGAATATAAAAAAATGTAAGTGGTTTTTTGCGACGTTCGTGATTGAGATAGTGCACCAAAATTTGGGAATAAGTAGACCATGACATAAGTAAGTAATATTCCCAGAGACGGAAACCAGAGTGGCGGACGAGGGTACCTAGTTATAAGGGGTAAAGTCGCGGTTTTTATTTTGTGACGCTCATGATGGAGATAGTGCACCAAAATTTGGGAGTAAGTAGGTTATGACGTAACTAAGTAAAACCTTCATGGGCGGAACGCTGCTTGGGGTACAAAGGGGTGGTAGGCAGGGGTGAGAATAAAAATATATGGGGGTTTTTTTGCCGTTCGTGATCGAGATAGTGCACCAAAATTTGGGAATAAGTAGATCATGACATTACTAAGTAAAATCTCCAGGGGCGGAACGCTGCGTGGGGGACAAATGTTGTGCCGGGTCACAAAAAAAATAATACACACTGCGACTTTGACCCCTTAAAACTACCCTCATCCCCAACTCTGGTTTCCGGCTCTGGGGATTTTACTTAGCTAAGTCATGGTCTACTTATTCCCAAATTTTGGTGCACTATCACAATCTAGCACGTCGCAAAAAACCCCTTATATTTTTTATATTCACACCTACCCCCACCCCTTTATCGGCCATGCAGCGTTCCACCCCTGGAGATTGTATTTAGTTACCTCATGACCTACTTATTCCCAAATTTTGGTGCGCTATCTCGATTATGAGCGTCACAAAAAAAAATAATAAAAACGGCTATTTTGACCCCTTATAACTACCCTCATGCCCAACTCTGGTTTCCGGCTCTGAGGATTTTACTTAGTTATGTCATGGTCTACTTATTTTCAAATTTTGGTACACTTTCTCAATCACGAACGTCGCAAAAAAACCCCTTATATTTTTTGTATTCACCCCTGCCCCAGCCCTTTGTCGGCCACGCAGCGTGCCACGCCTGAAGATTTTACTTAGTTACGTCATGCCCTACTTATTCCTAAATTTTGGTGCACTCTCTCAATCATGAGCGTCACAAAAAAAATAATAAAAACGGCGATTTTGACCCCTTATAACTACCCCCACCCCCAACTCTGGTTTCCGGCTCTGGGGATTTTACTTAGTAATGTCATGATCTACTTATTTCCAAATTTTGGTCCACTATCTCAATCACGAACGTCGCAAAAACCCTTTATATTTTTTATATTCACCCCTACCACCACCCCTTTGTCGGCCAAGCAGCGTTCCGCCCCTAGGGATTTTACTTAGTTACGCCATGACCTACTTATTCCCAAATTTTGGTGCACTATCTCGATCATGAGCGTCATAAAAAAAATTATAAAATCCGCGACTTTGACCCCTTATAACTACCCTCGGCCCCAACTCTGGTTTCCGGTAGTTGATGAAAGTCATGTACACAACTAATTTAATATATCCCCGTATAGTTTTTCCATATTACTTATCACGCACAAAATCCGCTCCTATCTCTCCGACTAGTAGTTAAGGGTTACAATTTTAACTTCGACATTTACATTCACTTCACACGACTTAAAATTTAATCTACACATGACAACCTAGCCTTTTTCAATTTTAATTATTAATTATAGAAAACGCATTGAACCAGTTTGTGTAAACATGCTTCCTTTTTCATCATCTTCCAGCCTTTTGCATCCAAAGTTGAACATAGACCTCCCCTAATTTTTTCCAGTTTTTCAGTTTTGGGCTTTCTGCAACCAATTCCCAGCAATCCTTTTGACGTCGTCTGTCCATCGTGTAGGTGGTCTACATCTACTTCTTCTGTCTGCTCTTGATCTTCACACTGTAATTTTTTGGGTTCACCTCCCGTCCTTCATTCTGGCTACATTGCCCGCCCAATTCCACTTCAGACATGCTACTCGCTCTATGACATCTGGACGCCTGTCCTTCTGATTTTCTCGTTTCTGACCCTGTGTCTGAGAGTCAGTCCAAGTAAAGACCATTCCATTCTTCTTTGGACCACCCTAAGTTTGGTTGCTGTCGCCTGAGTTAACGATAATGTTTCGGCGCCTAAGTCATGACTGGAAGCACACATTGGTCGAACGTCGTATTTTTCAAATAATTTGGGATGCTGCTCTTGAAGATGTCTGATAGAGCTCCATATGCGACCCATGCTAAGGTGATTCCTCTTCATCATTTTATAAAAATTTCATTACAACAGTTGTTCCTCGTACCATGTGGTAGCCATATTGATCAGTAATCACATCAGATGTGAATTTTTAATATTTGACAGAGTTTTTCACCCTAAGATCAGAGGCTTGGCCCTATATCTAATAATTTTAATATGTTGTATATCGACAATTACTCTTTTGTCAGGCATTCATGACCTATAAGACGTAAGTTTTTTCAACCATATTAACATAAAAAAATCTCTGAAATTAATGTTCTTTATAGCAAACTCTGAAGATGGCATGCGCCATGCCGAAAGTACTTAGCAGGTTTTAGTGAATAATTTTACACACTATCAGTTATTTGATAAAATACACCTGTTGCCAGTTTGACCTATATTTTAGTATTTGATTTTAGTATTTGAATTTGTCTTTTTCAATTTGTTCTATTTTTAACTTATCTATTACATTTCGCACATCTTTTTGAATACAATCCTAAAAATCAAAGTTTTCATTCTAATAATAGTTATTTATGATATAAGTGTTAAAAATACACGTTTAAGGCACGTTCTGCAATTTACATGAGTGCCTTAAAAATATACTTTTTAACACGCATATCATACAATATTTTTTCTACAAACGTAATTACATGACAATATCTACAAAAACTTTTACTTGACTGACATTCCATTTTTATATTTTTTGACATTACATCAAAATTGCCTATACGGTCAATACGAACTGCAGTTCTTTAAAATTTCTTTTAGCACTAGTGCCTTAAAGTAGCATTTTTAACGCTCGTATGGAGTGCTAAAAATTGCATTTTTAACACGGTTGTAGAAAAAAATATTTAAAAATATTTTTAAAAGATATTTAATTGAAAACTTATTGGACCATTTTTATGGTAACACCTCCATGACTTCTAAAAATTGCAAGGCAGATGGATGCTGAAGCGTAGAAGACAAGATGAAATCCTAAAATTTGCAATTCACGACCCCGTCTGTTCAGCGTGGTAAATTCCAACGGAAAATGGGCCTATGTTACTCAAAAGAGTATTTTTTTTATAATATTAATATAAAAAAGAATATGTGTGTACTTTGTACGCACGTTATAAGTTCTACTTCTATTATATGATTTCAACGAAATTAATATAGGTACTTTAAACAGTTTATTTATATTTTATTTAAATATTAAACTAATTTTAATACTTACCACTTTCCAAAAATTTTTGTTCAAACAATTCCAAAATTAAAAAAATAAAAGAATAAAACACACACAAACACATTGAAAAATGCTACAAATGATTTCTGAACAATGATTATTGGCAAAAATTTTAACTAAATTTTCTGAAAAAATTTATATTTATATAATAAATATACTTACAATCATAAAATGTATAAAATAAAAAATAAAAATTTGCATTGGGGATCGAACTCGCGTATTTTTAGGGCGGTTAGATTTGAAATCCAAGCATTTTAAATTTTATCCACACTCGTTATGTGGGAAGATAGACGAACTGAACGTTTTAAACTTTTGAAAGTTCTGAATTTAATGAAATTAGTTGTGATGTTTGTGGAATTAAAATATTAAAATACAACAAAACATATAGTAAGGAAACAATATATTAGATGAATATTGGTAGAAATTTTGTTGGTAATCAAATTATGTAAATCAAAGCATTATCTACTATCCTAGGTAGGTACATTTTACATTCTCCAAATAGGTAGGTACCTATATATTTTTTATTACAATACTGAAACATTTAAAATTACGTACTTGTTGGTTTTAAAAACCATTTAAAAAGTCACTACAATTATAAACTTGCGTTTGTCTCTGTCCTCTCAACAATAAAAACTAATATACGCAACATTTGTTTACCGATAACCGACATATTAAACAATTATTGACAGGTCATTGTAATTACCCAATCAGAGCACGTATAACGTTTCAGCTGCGCCCAGGACCAAGACTTTTGATGAATTCGCGCACATATACATTTACTTCCAAACGCGCCTAAAAAAGTATAACTTTAATCATCATCATTCTCTTTGCCTTATCCCTATGCGGGGTCGGCTTCCCTAATTGCATTTCTCCACACAATTCTATCTTGGGCCATATCAATGTTAATCCCCTTTACCAACATGTCCTGCCTTATCGTCTCCCCCCAGGTCTTCTTTGGTCTTCCTCTCCTACTCCTTCCAGGAATCTGCACTTCAGCTATTCTTCGTATTGGGTGGTTAACGTCTCGACGTTGAACATGACCAAACCATCTTAACCTATGCTCTCTCATTTTGGCATCAATTGGTGCCACACCTAGACTTCCCCTAATATACTCATTTCTAATTTTATCCTTCTTTGTCACTCCACTCATCCATCTAAGCATTCTCATTTCCGCCACATGCATTCGCTGTTCCTCTTTCTTTTTCACTGCCCAACATTCAGTTCCGTACATCATAGCTGGTCTTATGGCTGTTTTATAGAATTTTCCCTTCAGCTTCATTGGAATTTTTCTGTCACACAACACACCACTCGCTTCTTTCCACTTCATCCATCCAGCCCTAATTCTACTGCATGCATCTCCATCTATTTCTCCATTACTCTGTAATACCGATCCTAGGTACTTAAAACTATTGCTTTTTACAATCATTTCACCATCCAAAGATACCATTTTATTTGTAGTAGCTCCATCTTTAAATGAACATTCCAAATACTCTGTTTTTGTCCTACTAAGTTTTAAACCTTTTTCCTCCAGAGCTTGTCTCCACTGTTCCAGTTTTTGTTCTAAGTCTCTTTCACTATTTCCTACTAACACGACATCATCAGCATACATTAAGCACCATGGAATGTTACCCTGTATTTTCGCTGTTATCTGGTCCAAAACTAATGAGAATAAATACGGACTAAGCACAGAACCTTGATGCAATCCTACTTTCACATGAAATTTATCAGTCTCTCCCACACCTGTCCTAACACTAGTCGTTACTCCCTCATACATATCCCTCACAATCTTTACATATTCACCAGGGACTCCTTTCTTATTGAGTGCCCACCACAGAATCTCTCGAGGAACTCTATCATATGCTTTCTCAAGATCAATGAATACCATATGAGCGTTTGTTTCTTTACTCCTGTATTTTTCCATCAACTGCCTTATAGTGAAAATTGCATCTGTTGTTGATCTACCCTGCATAAAGCCAAATTGATTCTCGGATATTTCGGTCTCTTCACGTATCCGTCTATCAATTACTCTTTCCCATATTTTCATGGTGTGGCTAAGCAGTTTTATAGCCCTGTAGTTTGTACATTGTTGTATATCTCCCTTGTTTTTGTAAACAGGTACCAGTATACTGCTTCTCCATTCGTCTGGCATTTGTCCAACTTCCATAATTCTATTAAATAGACCTGCTAGCCACCTTGTTCCTGTCTCTCCCAATGCTCTCCATACTTCCCCAGGAATATCATCTGGTCCTACCGCTTTTCCTTTCTTTATTTTTTTGAAGCGCTTGAGCCACTTCCTCATTGGTTATTTTGGTGACCATTGCTGCTACTGTCTCCGTTGACTCTACAGGCTGTCTGTCAAATTCTTCATTTAATAAGCTGTCAAAGTACTTTCTCCATCTCTTTTTGACATCCCTTTCGTGAACTAGTATTTTATTATTTTCATCTCGGATACATCTAATCTGATTAAAATCTTTTGCTTTCTTTGCTCTCTGTTTGGCTATTTTATATATCTTCGTTTCGCCTTCCCTGGTATCAAGTTGATCGTATAGGTTTGAATACGCTTCTGCTTTAGCTTTTGCTACTGCTACTTTCGCTTCCTTTTTGGCGACCATATAGTTTTGAAGATCTATGTCCGATCTGGTTTCTTGCCACTTTTTATATAATTTTCTCTTCTCTTTTATTTTTCCTTGTACTTCATTTGACCACCACCAAGTCTCTTTATCTTCAAACTTCTTTCCTGACGTTTTCCCAAGTATTTCAATAGCCGTCTCTCTAATAATATTGGCCATTTTTCTCCAAATTGTGTTAGGGCTTCCTTTCATGTTCCAACATATTTTTTCTACTATTCTTTCCCTGAATAGACCTTCCTTCTCATCTTTTAGCATCCACCACTTGATTTTTTGTGGTCCTCTCCGATATTTTTGTTTAGTTTCGCTTTTTACTTCGATGTCCAGAACAAGCAGCTTATGTTGTTGGCTTACTGTCTCACTAACTATTACCTTGCAGTCCTTGCATTCACGTATGTCTTCTTTCATTATCATGAAGTAGTCTATTTGGGATTGATGTTGTCCACTTTTGTAGGTAATAAGTTGAGTTTCTCTCTTTTTAAAGAATGTGTTAACAATCGCCATATCCAATGCTGTTGCTAATTCTAGCATGTCATCTCCAGCTTCATTTCTAGTTCCAAAGCCTAATCCCCCATGTATTGTTTCATATCCCGTCTTGGCTTGGCCCACATGTGCATTGAAATCACCTCCTATTATAACTTTCTCCTCCGCTGGAATATCACTCAGTATGTCTCCCAATTGATCATAGAAAGCTCTTCTTTCATTCTCACCCAGACCTGTTTGAGGAGCATACACACACACAACATTCAATACCTCTTTATCAATTACAAATTTCACTGACATCATTCTATCACTCGTTCTTACAACTTCTACTACGTTATCTTTCATTTCACTATCAGCAATTATACCAACTCCATTTCTAGTGTTACTACTCCCTACATACCACAATTTATATCCATCACCTAGTTCTTTCGCCCTTTGTCCTTTCCACCTAGTTTCTTGAATACAAGCAATTTGAACTCTTCTTCGTTTGAGCGCATCCACTAACTCCAGACTCTTACCTGTAAGACTACCAAGATTCCAAGACCCTATCCTGATTTTTCTAACCTGTAATGGTGTTCCCCCTGAGATAGTCCTCACCCGGAGATCCGAATGGAGGCTCATTTTACTTCCGGAACATTTTACCTCAGGAGATGCCATCATTTCAGTATAAGTTTTTATTTCGTTTGGAGAAGGTCTTTTCATTATTATGGCCTGAAAAGATTTTTGGCCTGAAAAAAAAGTATAACTTTAATAAAAATTAAAATTAAAAAAATGGTATACATTTTTAATTTACAATCCCAAAATTTAGAAACATTTTAATAGGCCATTAAGATTATTCGAATTCTTTTCTAATTGTATCCGAACGTCTGCGGTCCCTCTTGTGGGATCGGTACTCACCGGAGGGACCGGAGACTTTGAATGACGCCGACTTTGCAAAGTAACAAGACACTTACTCAACACACACACTACACATGACACTAAGTACCTAACTGTTCAAAATTACCGTACCTACCATGCCAATGGCCATTAGTTGTCGAGGCATTAGCTAAATAAAAAAAAATTCTTTTCAATTTTCTTATTAGATAGTTTCACAAGTTTCTTATTAGATATTTTTCTTATTAGATAGTTTTTCAAGTTTCAAAAATACTTAGTATTATACCTATGTATTTTAAATGTGCATGACCAACGTACAGGTGGGAATATATCTCGTCACGGATCTGCGTATTATTTCCTATGTCTAGAGTCGTAAAAGACGGGGCACAAATATGTAATCTTCTATAAAAGCGCTTGTAAATCCAAATAGGGTATCCGGCATATGAACGTTGTTATCTCGAAAAAACAAAGAAACATACAGCTGGCGGTACATTTAATTTTATAACTATTGCAGCAGACTTTGCATATTTCTAATTCAAACGCAGGCCGACGACGCAGCTTTTACTTCTCAAATTCGATTTAATATGTTGTTTGGTGCCAGTGTTGCCAGATGTATTGAAATTTCAGAAATTTGTTAATATTTGTTATTTTAAATTAAAATCCACAAGGAAGAATTTTCTGTAGCTGGCTGTATACCATTAATGACAATAATTGAAGAAAAATCTTCTGCGTACAAGGTATATTTATTTAAAAAAACCCAAAAAAGGGCTACAAATACAAAACAGAACGTTTTCGCTCTAAAGAGAACATCATCAGTGTTCTTAGCAAGCTCTACATGCACAGTTGGCTTTTACCTTTCTCTATGTGAAGACAGAAAATTCGACTCAACAACCCACGTGCTTCGTGGAAAGTCATATAATGCCTTAGAGTATCCTTATTGATTCCATCCATCGTCAGGATTTTGCATAATATAACATTTTAATGTAAGACATTTAGTCGATATTTTAAAGGTTTTAACCCATGTATTTTTGGTGGCTTAGTACGTAGAGCTTGCCAATAACACTGATGATGGCTTTCGCTCTTTAGAGCGAAAACGTTCTGTTTTGTATTTGTAGACGTTTTTTGGGATTTTTTTAAAATAAATATACCTTTTACGCAGAAGATTTTTCTTTAATATATGTTATTTGTTCTACTGACTCCTCAGCTAAAAGACCATCAAGATACTTTAACGCCAGGTCTCTTCTTCTTCTAAGATCAGGCGAGACTCGTTAATCTCCGGCACTTGGTCATAAGACCTTTGTACCATACCCTGATTTTTTTCTTCAAACTCTAATAGGTTCTGTGGACTCAACGAAGGCCAACAGTTTTCTTATTGGTAGTTTTAGAATCTCTTCTGGTTGAAACCTCAGTTGACCAGTGAATTCCTGCCTTACATCACTTAGCACATTACAATGGCATAGTATGTGTATGGCAGTCTCTTCTTATATTTTGCACTTTTTGCATCATGGTTCATTCACCTTATCTTTGTACAGGTGATTTTTTAAACGGCCATGTCCAGTCACCATTTTAGTGACCGTTTTGATCTCTTGTTTATTTAGGTTCATTAAACTGTTCGAGAGTTTTTTATCAATATTCTTGATAATTTTTTTAGTCTGGTTACGCCTATGGTAGTTCCTATAAAATAGTTGGTTCGTTTGTAAAATGGGTCTGTTGAGTTGTTTTAGGAATGTCTGAGAACATATAAATGTTTGTACCGCTATCTTTTTCTGACTCACAGTCTTTGTATAGGTTCTTGTCACCTGATTAAGTCAACCGTGGTTCCATGCTTCGATTTCTCTATGGAATCGAATGACATATGGGAAGATGGATGACATCCGGTCTGTCAATGAATTGCTTTTGTCTTGACGACAGTGCTCGGCATTGCAAAATTAAGTTGTATTTCCAGGTTCAATCGCCATAAAATAGTTTGGTTTTACGAAAAACCATCGTCTAAGACGGATTTAAAACTATAGACTTTGTGAGCGGGTGAATAATTTTGAGTTAGTTATTGTGACATAACCCCAACGTGAGACACGTGAGTATCTTAGAAGATTATACTAAAATCAATAGTTTTGGTCGTTGCTGTACGCTTGGACTAATGTCCTGTGTCTTTCCTGAGCTTGTCCATCATCCGCGGTTGAGAAAAGGTCCTGTGACAACCCCTCCCTGCTGGCCACCTAAAAATTCAGGTAAATATCTTTAAAACTGTTATTTGGCGTATAGTCTCTTGTGTTTCTCCTGTCTTGTCCCTACTGACAGTTTTGTTTTCTATCCTTGGTAGGCCAATTTCGTGAGAACATATCTTGGAGACTAGTGGCTGTCCGCTGTCCGACAGCTAGTAACCAAATGGTAGTTCCAATCAACACCTAATGTAACCAGAGTTACCACCACTGGAACACCCACCTACAAGACCGTAAGCAAGAACAGAGGCCCATAACCCCTATTTTTATATATATCATCTATCATATACTGTGTCTATAGCTACCATTTTGTTCAGATCTAAGTTCTTCCTCTTACCCTTATTGTACACCTGAATATAGCGCTATACGAGGGTATTAATCTTTTAACAGAGTGAATACAGGGTATACTTATTGTACTTAGTTAATTCCACAGGTAGACTTGCAAGAAGTAGGTATTCGACTTCGACACTTAAAGTATAAATTATTTGTATTATATGTGATAAGTTAGGTCTTTTAAGTCTTTACAGTATTTTATATTTACTAGTCTTAATAGTTCAATAGTCATTACATTTTTCTAATATTTTGCTTCATTTTCTGTTTTTATGTTATGTTCAATAAATATTTGTAGTTATATATTATACAGGTTGTTTTAATGCTCAGAACCATCCAGGATCCCCCTCTGTGAAGCAACTGTAAACCCCTGAGATAAGGATATAAATAGTTTTTGCATTTTATCATAACTACATTTAACTTCTACCTTAACTTAGTTATCTGTAACAAACTGGCGCCCAACATGCTCTTGAGTAGCTTTTCATTTATTTTTTAGCTCGTTTTTAGTAGCATCTTTAGTAATGCCATAGAAAGGTAACATATCTGCTCGTTCGATCTCATGCACCGCTTCATGACCTGGAACCCATATTAAAGAGACTTTATTGTCTTTTACCAGGTTCTTGAGGACATCTTTGCAGTTTCTCACCAATTTAACGTTAGGTATTCGGACACTAGATTGCTCACAGAAAATGAAGTTGCAAAAAATACGAAGAAGATTTAGTAAAGGATCACAAAAATAATTATTCATATAACTGCGTAATTAGTTATTGTAATTGATATAATGTATTAGTTATGTAATTCATATAATCGTTGTATCAAGTTCTCGAAGATGTTGGAGAAAGACGCCAAAGAATTGAGAGGCAGTTAGAATAAATACTGTGAGAGACGGTAAGTCAAGATAAATGTATGAAATATTATTTAAGCTAATCCCGCATTGTGAGAGAATTGAAGAAAACGAATAAATAAATAATAATAAAATCCACCTTTATCCTATCCTATTATTAAAAATACAGAAATGATCGCTAATGTATAATAATAAAAGGATTTTTTGGTTAAATGTCTTTGTATACATGTATAAACATAAGATTTTTTCTTTTTACATTTATTTTGGGATTTTTTAGCCTTGGACGATACTCTTCTACAATATAGAATGGTCAATGTCGACCTGCCATAAAGATAGATGTAATAAACAGGAAATTACAGAAGCCTAAGAAACGTTACAAGAGAAAGGTCAAATCTTCATAAATATATTTCTCCAAACATTTGAAAGGGAAGTCTAAATTCACCCTTAACTACTGACATGGATGTTTCAGGAATAGACTATGGCATGCGGTATGTCATACCGTTGTCTATTTTCCTTTGTTTTAAATACGAATTTGTCTTATTCTATCTGTATTTATTTTTTACACCAACTACTGAATTATCCTTCACACTTAAATACTTAAATAAAATAAAAATTTTATTTAAATATTTAAGTGTGAAGAATATTAATATATTTACTATTTAGATAAATTTACAAATAAAATAGACTTTTGGTTTCAAGAAAATTATTAATGCAGACATAATATTAAAAAAATTGTGGACGTTCTTACAGATCCTTTATAGCCTGAATTACAAAGAAAAACTTGAATTTTGGTAATTCAGAAATAGCAAAATAGTGCTTTCACTTGAAGGTAGAAAAACGTGACGAACTTGCTGCCATACTAATAGCGAAAGAATACACTGGACTGCTTTTAACTATAGAAACGTAAACATTTATATGCGGTGCGTGATGCGGACAACGTAGCTGGAAAACTAAACCATACCAAAATTGCAGTAAAGGTAAACAATACCTTATCAGAAGAATTTCCAGTAACAAGAGGATTATGACAAGGATGCTGCCTCTTTCCCATAATATTTAAGATCTATTTAAATGAAGCACTAAAACACTGGAGAAGAGCTTGTTGTATACGTTGTACACACTATTGTACACGCTATTTTGCGGATGACCAAGTCGTAGTAGCAACGGATAAGGAAGAATAAGAATTCATGACGAGACGTTTATTTCAAACATATGCAGAGTGGGGCCTTTCTGTAAATAGAAACAAAACGCAATACTTATGCATCGCGAATGAAGTATAAGATCTAATAGTTACCACCATGAAGCAATCAAGAACTGTCAATATGTATATTTAGGAATAACAATCAACAAGAGTGGGCGCACCGAAAAAGGGATCAAAGGATCGTGAAAGGGAAAAGGGTGATTAGAAGCCTAAACCCGACGATATGGTCTAATGAACTATCTAGTCAAAGAAAAAATCTCATCTTTAACTCTATCTTTGAGTATAGTACTCTATGGATTAGAGACATGGTAACTTACTAAATTCCTGGAACGACGCCTACTTGCATTGGAAATGGACTTCTGAAGAAGATCGGTTACAAAATCAAGGCTTGAAAGAATACAAAATGACCAATTCAGAAATATAATTGTAGTCAAGTCAACCAACATAGACGAAATTCAAAGGAGACAACTGATCTGGTATGGTCATGTAGAAACAATTGAAGACGACAGGTTTCCAAAACAAATTTTAAAATGGACGCCAAAAGGAAAGAAAGAAGAGAGGAATGCCGAAACAATACTGGCTAGGCGGCATTCAGAAGGCAATATCGGAAAGGAATCTTTACCCCCTGGTGAATGGAACGACCGATGAAGCTGGAAACTAGGAACCGGAAGGCTAGGAACCGGAAGAACGCTATACATCACCGGGGGAAGCAGGTACAATTACACACCACTTAAAGTTATACAGATGGTGTTCTAGAAATCTTTTATAAAACAAGTTTTACAACAAAATATATTCCTGGCATGCTATGACATACAACATGTCAGTTGTTAAGGATTAAGTGAAAAACTAATGATTCTATTAGAGTTGGGCACAAGTTGATTAAACGGGGCATACATGACTTCCAGGATGCATCGATTTACATCTTTGAACTGTTTATTTTTTACCAATGTTTGTACCATTGTACTTTTTATATGTGGCTTGTTTATATATTTTTAATATATGTGGCTGTGACACTTCACTATGTGGCAACAACGTCCAGTGTTTAAGGAGTGGAAGGTTTATTTCTCTTTTATGTAAGTACACGAGATATGGCAAATTGTGGTTTTACCGAAGCCCCAGGAACAATAAAACTGTTTTATTGTGAAAATGTGCTATATCTAAACATACTTATTTTACTGCAAAACTTCACGTCGTTTTCTGGTTTCCTAGAAGTTCTAAATTAAACGATGCTTCATTATTAGTGGGTAGAGAGGACAAGAATATCACACTTGGTGTTTGAAAGGTTGTAAACTTTTGCAGGTTTGTGAAAAAATAATACACAGAGAAATCAAAACCGAACAAGCTTTTTAAAGCTCTATTTTCTTCTAATTTAATTTGGTCAACGGCTTTTGGGCTTAAAATTGAAACGCCATATAAAAAATTTATTTTTCACTTTATAATAATAATTTGCAGCGAAGGTTTTTTAGAGTATTTAAAAGGTCTGTAGATCACTTCTCACAACTGGAGCATCCCCCTCTTTACGGAGCTTTTTGAAAATGCAAATTAAAATAACATTTTAGTCCAGGGTAATAAGGTTTTTTCCATGACACTTCAACAGCCAGGGTGCTGAAGCGTTTTTTCGACAGGTAATACCTATAAGAACAAATTGTAACTATTTCCTGCGTAGGATCTGACGGTCATTTTTATTTATAAACAATTTAGTGTCAAAACGGCCTTTTTTCCTTTTTTTCCAAATTAATGGAAAACAGTAAGATCTATGGTTTTCTTAGTACAAACATCTTCGAGAGAATGGTAAAAGCTTTAAAATGGCTTACGACAAAGGTTAATACACTCATATATTGTTAATATAATTAGGAAATAAGGTCGAAATTAAAAAAAAAAAATAATTTCGCAATAACTATTGTAAAAATAAGTGTACAGCTTTGAAATTTTTGTCAAATGATGGTTCTTTAGTGCTCAATATGTGACAAAATTTTCAAAGCGATCCTTTTAATTGTTTAAATTTTATTCAATTTTTTTATCCCAGAGAGTTTTTTGCAATAACATAAGTCAGAAAAAAAATAATGTTAGAACCATTCTACAGGTGCCAAATGAAAGAGCATGATGTAAACTTTCAAATTGGTTTAAAAAAAGTGAAAAAAAAATATTAGTAATAAATAGTTATGCAAAAGTATGTTAAATTTCTCCTTATAAACTTTTTATTTTTTTATACAATAAATTATATATATTTATTACAATTTTTCATCAATTATCATATACATAACATTACTTGGTAGTTGCGCACCTAAAAAACCGTAAAAAAATTATTTTTTTGAAAAAAATTATTCAAAAAGTTTATAAGGAAAAATTGACGATGCTTTTGCACAATTATTTATTACTAATAAATGCATTTTTTATTCCCCTTTTTTAAAACAATTTGAAATTCTATTTCATGCTCTTTCAATTGACACCTGTAGAATGGTTCTAACATTATTTTTCTCTGACTTAAGTTATTGCAAAAAAAGAGCTCTCTGGGATAAAGAATTTCAATAAAATTTAAACAGTTGAATGAATCGCTTTGAAATTTTTGTCACATATTAAGCACTAAAGAACCCTCATTTAACAAAAATTTCAAAGCTTTACACTTATTTTAACAATAGTTCTTGCGAAATGATTTTTTTTTAAATTTCGACCTTTTTTTGCAATTATATTAACAACAAATAAGTGCATTAAACTTTGTAATACGGCATTTTAAAGCTTTTTCCATTTTCTCGTAGATGTCTGTACTAAGAAAACCATAAGACTTACTGTTTTCCATTAATTAAAAAAAAAAGGAAAAAAGGCCGTTTTTTGACACTAAATTGTTTATAAATAAAAATGGCCGCCATATCCTGCGTAGGAAATAATTACAATTTGTTCTTATAGGTATCACCTGTCGAAACAACGCTTCAGTACTCTGGCTGCTGAAGTGTCACGAACAGGGTATATTTTTGTCTTATTACCCTGGCCTATTTGTATCCACCAACAACTTGGTGTCAATTGATAGTTCTTCTTCCTAAAGCTCCATTTTCTATCGAAGGTTGGATATAAACATGGCAGTTATTATTTTACTTACAGAAGCTCCAAATAGTTGGTTAGAGCTCTGTCTAAACCATTCCCTTAGATTTCGTAACCAGGAGTTTCGTCTTTTTCCTACATCTCTGTTACCTTTTATTTTGTCTTCTTTAATCAAACGCATCAGACTATAATTATTAGTATCTCTTACAACATGGCCTAAATATTCAAGCTTTCGCCTCTTAATTAGTGTCTGTATAATTTTTTCCCTCTTGTTAACTCTATCAAGGACTTCAATATTGCTAATTTTGTCTACTTATGATATTGATAGCATTCTTCGATAACACCAACGCTCAAAAGCTTCCAATTTCTTAATCTCTATTTGCTTCAATATCCAGGCCTCAGAAATATGCTTTATTGTCATGGAAAATGGTACAATTTTATCGACAAATCTTATAAAAAGTCATGAAAATAAAACAATAACAATACAAGTTACTAAAATTGCATAAATCGTTAATATAATTAAAAAAATAATGAAGTAAAACAGAAATTAAATAAATTGCAAATTGCATTAGCCCGATCAAGGAACACAAAACTTTATAGGCCTTGGGCCCGCATATACAATTATTATTTATGACCACACCGTTGAAACTTTTTGTACTTGTTACTTGGGTGGAGTCGGACAAATTTTGAGCTTGGCGCATTATGGTAGTGGGGCGTTTGTCTGTCAAGCGGTGACGAAGTTGTCAATTTTATGCAAGAAAAAAATTTATTACCACATTGGTCATTCTATTTTAATCAATGGATTTTATCATATAAACAACGAAAACAATTTTGTCGGACAAAAATATTGGGGCATATGACGCGTCGGACACGCTAAATATGTCAAATTTATGAAAATAATAAATTTATTACCACATCGATAATTTTAACGGTATCTATCATAAAACCTTTTTACAATAATGTGGTAACCTTGTCGGGCAATTTTCACGGGGCATATGCGCAGTCGGACGCGCCGAATATGTCAATTTCCTGAAATTTTTTTATTTATTACCACAGATGTCATTTTTATTTTGTACTGTTCTTTTACATGTGTAACGCATATTGGATCACTTGTCGGACAAAAATAATGGGGCGTTTTGGTACAATTAAAAGAAAAAGTAATTTTTATGCATACAGGGTGTTTGGTAAAGAATGGGCCATAGCTTAACCTCAGGTTCCTGAGGTTAAAATAGGCCGATTTAAGCTAACTTACCTTAGTACAAAGTTTATAATAGCCGAGATACAGGGTGTCAAAATCAAACTTTTTTTTTATTTATTATTGAATATTTCCTGATAGGTATGAGATAACAACATGAAATTTTATATCTGGGGGTTTCTTGAGTCGAGAAATCTAAATTCCTTACCAAAAATTATGCATTGCCCAGAGGGCGCCACATATGCCTTTCAGCACTCATTTATTACGTTCAATTTTTTTTATCCCTCACTCTATATAATTTTGACATTAAAATTTTTATTTTCCTATTAGTTTTACTTAAAAAAGGTATACTTCTTTCATCTTCCTAAACTCAACCGTTTTCGAGATAAACGCATTTTAAATATGCGATACACCATCATTTTTAGCATAATATCATTGTAGTTACACCCAAAAAATAACTTAAAATTTATGAAAATAATAAATTTATTACCACATGGATAATTTTAACGGTATCTACCATAAAACCTTTTTACAATAATGTGGTAACCTTGTCGGACAATTTTCACGGGGCATATGCGCAGTCGGACGCGCCGAAGATGTCAATTTCCTGAAATTTCTTTATTTATTACCACATATGTTATTTTTATTTTGTACTGTTTTTTTACATGTGTAATGCATATTGGACCCACTTGTCAGACAAAAATAATGGGGCGTTTTGGTACAATTTAAAAAAAATTAATTTTTATACATTTTTGACCTCATATTAAATTACGTATTTTTCGGCTCATATTACCCGTATGCGCGCCAATGGTGAATATTAAATTCTTAACTGTAGTTAAAAAATGTGCAATAACTACCTCTTAAAACCCACCAAATTTCATTTACATATCTCAACTGGTTTTAAAGCAATAAATAAATCGTCAGTTTGTCAGAAAAACTTCAACACCCCCTATCTCGGAAACGATGCATTTGTGGACATACGTTTTTCTCGTAAAGCAAACTGACTTTATTTTGTCATGCACAATTACTCCTTATTGCCATACTTATTTAAAAACACACTTTGTCTATGAAAAACATGGCTAGTTTTTAAAGTCCTTAACTTTTTTATTATCCAACATAAACGAATGAATGAAAAAACTGAATGTTGAGAAGGAATGAGGCTATAGTTCGGTTTTACTTTTAGTATTTTATAGATGCTAGAATATTCCACGGGGTGATGCGAACTTTGAGAAAAAACACAGTTTGATTCATACACTAGCTTTGCAATAAAAATTATGTGTGTACCGACAATATTACTACAGGGATATTGCTAAAGAATAAGGCGCTAATGTTACGAAAAAATCACTTAAATCGGACAAGAGGTTTATAAAATACAAACCATCAAAAATAACCCATTTTTAAGGTGGTTGATTAATTTTGGTCCAGAGTGTACATATACAGGGTGTTTGGTAAAGAATGGGTCATAGCTTAACCTTAGATTCCTGAGGTTAAAATAGGTCGATATAAGCTAACTTACCTTAGTACGAAAGTTGATAATAACCGAAATACAAGGTGATAAAGTTAAACTTTTATTTTATTTATTCTTGAATATTTCCTAACAGGCATGGGATAATAACACGAAATTCGGTAAGCAGGGGTTTTTCGGGACAATAAATCTAAATTTGCCACCAAAAATGATATATTATCCAGAGGGCGCCACATACGCCTTTCAGCGCTCATTTAATAGGATCAATTGTTTTATTTCTCACTCTACATACCTTTTGAATCAACACTTTTATTCTCTTAACATTTATACTTAAAAAAGGTTACTATATTCATCTCGTTAAACTCAACCGTTTACGAGATAAACGCATTTTAAGTCTGCGAGGCAATATAATTTTTTGCAAAATTGTGATCTGATATTTCCTTACATACTCCTTGAACAACGACAAACATCGTTCTGTAGCTTTTTTTTTCCAATTAAAAAAAATTTCCGACACAAGTATCAGGTTATAAGTAGTTATATTCTAAATCAAAAAATCTAAGTGTCCGACAAAAATATTAGGTCAAATCCAAAGTCGGACAAAAAATTTAATTTTTATTAATAAACTGTCTTTTAAACAATACTGGGTTCGTGCAACCCTTACCTTTAAAACCATTTTTCCGACAACATTAGTAGGTTATAAGTAATTATATTCTTAATCAAAAAATCAAAGTGTCGGACAAAAATATTGGGGCAACTCGACAGTCGGACAAAAAATTTAATTTTTATTAGTAAAGTATACTTTCAAATTATGCTGGGTTCGTGCATCCCTTATCTTTACAACCATTTTTCCGACAAATGTAGTAGGTTACAAGTAATTATATTCTTAAACAAAAAATGTAATTGTATGACAAAAATGTTGGGGCAAACGAACAGAAAACTTAATTCTTTTAGGCTATCGACGAGGAGGTATTATCAAAAAAAAAATTTAAAACAGTGTTTCTCGGTTACTTTTGAATCGATTTAGCTGAAAATTGGTACACACGCTAAGTAAAGCATTTAAAAGGGTATGACGTCGATCGGAACCCAAAATTTTCTTAAAAAATTTTCCGACAAGAAGGAAAATTTTAGAAAAATTGTGATCTGATAATTTTTGTACATACTCCTTGAACAACGAGAAACATCGTTCTGTATTTTTTTCTCGAATTAAAAAAAAAATTTCAGCACATGTATCAGGTTATAAGTAGTTATATTCCAAATCAAAAAATGTAAGTGCCCGACCTAAATAGTGGGGCACATCCAAAGTCGGACAAAAAATTTAATTTTTATTAATATACTTTTAAACTATTCTGGGTTCGTGCATCCCTTATCTTTACAACCATTTTTCCGACAAAAGTAGTAGGATACAAGTAATTATACTCTTAAACAAAAAATTTAATTGTCTGACAAAAATGTTGGGGCAAACGAACAGGAAACTTAATTCTTTTAGGCTATGGACGAGGAGGTATTATCCAAAAACATTTTAAAACAGTTTTTCTCGGTTATTTTTGAATCGATTTAGCTGAAAATTGGTACACACACTAAGTAAAACATTTAAAAGGGTATGACGTAGAGTTGTACCCAAAATTTTCCCAAAAAAATTTCGGACAAGAGGGAAAATTTTAGAAAAATTGTGATCTGATATTTGCGTATATACTCCTTGAACAACGACAAATATCGTTCTGTAGTTTTTTTTCTCGAAATAAAAAAAAATTTCCGACACAAGTATCAGGTTATAAGTAGTTATATTCCAAATAAAAAATCTAAGTGTCCGACAAAAATATTGGGGCAAATCCAAAGTCGGACAAAAAATTTAATTTTTATTGATAAACCATACTTTTAAATTATGCTGGGTTCGTGTATCCCTTATCTTTACGACCATTTTTCCGACAAAGGTAGTAAGTTACAAGTAATTATATTCTTAAACAAAAAATGTAATTGTTTGACAAAAATCTTGGGGCAAACGAACAGAAAACTTAATTCTTTTAGGCTATCGACGAGAAAGTAATATCAAAAAATTTTAAAAGAGTTTTCTCGGTTATTTTTGAATCGATTTAGCTCAAAATTGGTACACACATTAAGTAAAACATTTAAAAGGGTATGACGTAGAGCTGTACCCAAAATTTTCTTAAAAAATTTTCCGACAAGAGGGAAAATTTTAGAAAAATTGTGATCTGATATTTGCTTACATACTCCTTGAACAACGACAAACATCGTTCTGTAGTTTTTTTCTTGAAAAAAAAAATTTCCGACACAAGTATCAGGTTATAAGTAGTTATATTCCAAATCAAAAAATCTAAGTGTCCGACAAAAATATTGGGGCAAATCCAAAGTCGGATAAAAAATTTAATGTTTATTAATAAACTATAATAAATATTAATAACTATAATAAATGATTGTGAGTAAGTCTGTGTTTCATTACTAACTTTAATAAACTATACTTTTAAATCATGCTGGGTTCGTGCATCGCTTATATTTACAACCATTTTTCCGACAAAGTAGTAAGTTACAAAGTAGTAAGTTAGTAAGTTTTCTGTTCGTTTGCCCCAAGATTTTTGTCAACCAATTACATTTTTTGTTTAAGAATATAATTACTTGTAACTTACTACCTTTGTCGGAAAAATGGTTGTAAAGATAAGGGATACACGAACCCAGCATAATTTAAAAGTATAGTTTATCAATAAAAATTAAATTTTTTGTCTGACTTTGGATTTGCCCCAACATTTTTGTCGGACACTTAGATTTTTTGATTTGGAATATAACTACTTATAACCTGATACTTGTGTCGGAAATTTTTTTTTATTTCGAGAAAAAAAACTACAGAACGATATTTGTCGTTGTTCAAGGAGTATGTACGCAAATATCAGATCGCAATTTTTCTAAAATTTTCCCTCTTGTCCGAAATTTTTTTGGGAAAATTGTGGGTACAGCTCTACGGCATACCCTTTTAAATGTTTTACTTAGTGTGTGTACCAATTTTCAGCTAAATCGATTCAAAAATAACCGAGACAAACTGTTTTAAAATATTTTTGGATAATACCTCCTCGTCCATAGCCTAAAAGAATTAAGTTTCCTGTTCGTTTGCCCCAACATTTTTGTCAGACAATTAAATTTTTTGTTTAAGAGTATAATTACTTGTATCCTACTACTTTTGTCGGAAAAATGGTTGTAAAGATAAGGGATGCACGAACCCAGAATAGTTTAAAAGTATAGTTTATTAATAAAAATTAAATTTTTTGTCCGACTTTGGATGTGCCCCACTATTTATGTCGGGCACTTAGATTTTTTGATTTGGAATATAACTACTTATAACCTGATACATGTGCTGACATTTTTTTTTTAATTCGAGAAAAAAATACAGAACGATGTTTGTCGTTGTTCAAGGAGTATTTTTTTAAGAAAATTTTGGGTTCCGATCTACGTCATACCCTTTTAAATGCTTTACTTAGCGTGTGTACTAATTTTCAGCTAAATCGATTCAAAAGTAACCGAGAAACACTGTTTTAAATTTTTTTTTGATAATACCTCCTCGTCGATAGCCTAAAAGAAATAAGTTTTCTGTTCGTTTGCCCCAACATTTCTGTCAGACAATTACATTTTTTGTTTAAGAATATAATTACTTGTAACCTACTACTTTTGTCGGAAAAATGGTTGTAAAGATAAGGGATGCACGAACCCAGCATAATTTGAAAGTATACTTTACTAATAAAAATTAAATTTTTTGTCCGACTGTCGAGTTGCCCCAATATTTTTGTCCGACACTTTGATTTTTTGATTAAGAATATAATTACTTATAACCTACTAGTGTTGTCGGAAAAATGGTTTTAAAGGTAAGGGTTGCACGAACCCAGTATTGTTTAAAAGACAGTTTATTAATAAAAATTAAATTTTTTGTCCGACTTTGGATTTGACCCAATATTTTTGTCGGACACTTAGATTTTTTGATTTGGAATATAACTACTTATAACCTGATACTTGTGTCGGCAATTTTTTTTAATTGAAAAAAAAAAACTACAGAACGATGTTTGTCGTTGTTCAAGGAGTATGTAAGCAAATATCAGATCACAATTTTTCTAAAATTTTCCCTCTTGTCGGAAAATTTTTTAAGAAAATTTTGGGTAAAGCTCTACGTCATACCCTTTTAAATATTTTACTTAGTGTGTGTACCAATTTTGAGCTAAATCGATTCAAAAACAACCGAGATAACTCTTTTAAAATTTTTTGATATTACTTTCTCGTCGATAGCCTAAAAGAATTAAGTTTTCTGTTTGTTTGCCCCAAGATTTTTGTCAAACAATTACATTTTTTGTTTAAGAATATAATTACTTGTAGCTTACTACCTTTGTCGGAAAAATGGTTGTAAAAATAAGGGATACACGAACCCAGCATAATTTAAAAGTATAGTTTATCAATAAAAATTAAATTTTTTGTCTGACTTTGGATTTGCCCCAATATTTTTGTCGGACACTTAGATTTTTTGATTTGGAATATAACTACTTATAACCTGATACATGTGCTGAAAATTTTTTTTAATTCGAGAAAAAAATACAGAACGATGTTTGTCGTTGTTCAAGGAGTATGTACACAAATTATCAGATCACAATTTTTCTAAAATTTTCCCTCTTGTCGCAAAATTTTTTAAGAAAATTTTGGGTTCCGATCTACGTCATACCCTTTTAAATGCTTTACTTAGCGTGTGTACCAATTTTCAGCTAAATCGATTCAAAAGTAACCGAGAAACACTGTTTTAAATTTTTTTTTTGATAATACCTCCTCGTTGATAGCCTAAAAGAATTAAGTTTTCTGTTCGTTTGCCCCAACATTTTTGTCAGACAATTACATTTTTTGTTTAAGAATATAATTACTTGTAACCTGCTACTTTTGTCGGAAAAATGGTTGTAAAGATAAGGGATGCACGAACCCAGCATAATTTGAAAGTATACTTTACTAATAAAAATTAAATTTTTTGTCCGACTGTCGAGTTGCCCCAATATTTTTGTACGACACTTTGATTTTTTGATTAAGAATATAATTACTTATAACCTACTAGTGTTGTCGGAAAAATGGTTTTAAAGGTAAGGGTTGCACGAACCCAGTATTGTTTAAAAGACAGTTTATTAATAAAAATTAAATTTTTTGTCCGACTTTGGATTTGACCCAATATTTTTGTCGGACACTTAGATTTTTTGATTTAGAATATAACTACTTATAACCTGATACTTGTGTCGGAAATTTTTTTTAATTGGAAAAAAAAACTACAGAACGATGTTTGTCGTTGTTCAAGGAGTATGTACTCAAATATCAGATCACAATTTTTCTAAAATTTTCCCCCTTGTCCGAAATTTTTTTGGAAAAATTTTGGGTACAGCTCTACGTCATACCCTTTTAAATGTTTTACTTAGTGTGTGTACCAATATTCAGCTAAATCGATTCAAAAATAACCGAGAAAAACTGTTTTAAAATATTTTTGGATAATACCTCCTCGTCCATAGCCTAAAAGAATTAAGTTTCCTGTTCGTTTGCCCCAACATTTTTGTCAGACAATTACATTTTTTGTTTAAGAGTATAATTACTTGTATCCTACTACTTTTGTCGGAAAAATGGTTGTAAAGATAAGGGATGCACGAACCCAGAATAATTTAAAAGTATAGTTTATTAATAAAAATTAAATTTTTTGTCCGACTTTGGATGTGCCCCACTATTTATGTCGGGCACTTAGATTTTTTGATTTGGAATATAACTACTTATAACCTGATACATGTGCTGAAAAATTTTTTTTTTAATTCGAGAAAAAAATACAGAACGATGTTTGTCGTTGTTTAAGGAGTATATATGTTACAGTTCAAGTTGATTATCCAGTTGGAGTTGACTCCAACTAGTTGCAGTCAACTCTAACGGCTGGTTTCAGTAAAAGTTGATTTTAAATATAAAATGAAGATTTATATTCAACATTTACTAGTAAAAGTAGACTCCAACTAGGAAAAGTATACTCTTCCCAATGCCGTTTAGTAAAAGTTGATTCTGATTCACACAAACAGCCGATTCTAGAAATTAAATGTTACTGAATATGTTCAAATTAGTCTAGGCTGTATCGTCGCCCCCGTTAGGTAAATTACTCCGATTCGAATTTTTTGCACAAACTTACTCAAAAAGAGGTCCTTATAACAAATCTACTGGGTGCCAGGCAGTACCTTGATCGATAAATTGTTAACAATTTTTTTTTAGACAAATTCACAAAAATAATTTTTTCACTCCGAACATTTTTTTTTAGATCATTTGGGTTATTCTGAGCAAAAAAAGGTATTTTGTGATTTTTCTCTAATATTGATTGTTGTCGAGTTATACGCGATTTAAAATTTGAAAAATGCGAAAATAGCCATTTTCAAGGCTTAACTCCATTAAAATCCATTATTATGAAAGTCAGAAAGTGACCAAATCAAAGTTTATAGCCCCTCTACAAGATCCAGCAGAAATGTTTGTCACTATTTTATTACTAAGCTTTATCTTTAATTATTAACAATGAGCACTAAGTGCGTATCAGGCGGCCGTCAATGGGGAGTGCTAAAGAGATGCACCATTCCGGCCGTCCAATGGTGAATCTCACTCGCACTCACATTGACGGCCGCCTCAATACAAGGTTAGCGCTCATTGTTGATAATTAAAAATAATATCTTATTAATGAAATAATGACAAAAATTTCTTCAGGATCTTATAGTGGTAGTTTTAATCTTTGATTTTTTTTAGTTTCTGACTTTCATAATATATAATATCGTATGGCATTTTTGCCTTTCGGACAGTTCCGGCGCCAATTACATCTTTAACCCTGTTTCAAGTAACTAGTGTCGATGTACACTAGCCCAGGGGGACCGACTGCTTAACGTGCTCTCCGAGGCACGGTGAGACGGCTCGTGTCATTATTGAAAATGAAAATGGTTTGTCTTTAGCAGGGCTCGAACCCACGTGCACTGGTGTAAGAGGCCAGCGATTATGCCGTTACTCCACGGCCACTCGCTCGACTTTCACACAATAATTATCTTTAACCGAGTTATTAAACCTTGAAAATGGTTATTTTGGCGTTTTTCAAATTTTAAGTAGCTAATAACTCGACAACAGTCAATTTTAGAGAAAAAAAGGCCCAACAGATCTAAAAAAAATTTTGTACGAAAGGAAAAAATTATGTATTTTTGCGAATTTGTTTAAAATCATTGTTTATCGCCAAACTTCACTAAAATCAGTCAGTATTGTCATTTGTCCTCATTTTCGGCAGTAAAGTAACACTTTGTTGTATTGAAAGAAGAATGTTACTTTACCTGCCGCGATAATTAATCAAATTAACCGAGATTGAATGTAAGTGGTCAATGTCAGCAATCGATTATTTATTTGAGTGAAATTAAAATTTATTTACTTTAATTATTAAAAATATTGTACGAAATTTATCTTATTAGTAATAAAATTTACACAAAAGGTAAAATTCTATAGTGTTTCGCAATTATATTCATACAAAATAAATCAAAACTTTACAGATTTAGTAATTAGGTAGGTATACAATATTGATAACTATCGATTACACATCAAAACCGATCATCATGCAAAAGTCATCTGTCATTACTGTCATACGAATTTTTTATTTCGTCTAAAATTAAAAAAAAATCCTCAAAGTTTAAGTAAGTGTTAATGTTTTTTATGATTGACGATACAATTTTACCACCTCAATACTCTTTATCGAACGCGTCTGTTCCTCTGCTCGTAATATCAGACTCTTTCGATAAAGAGTCACTTTACTGACTGACTTTACTGAAATTGGTTAAACAATTTTTCGACCGCGGTACCGCGTGACACCCTGTGTATTTGTTATAAGGATTGTTATACGGATGTACTTCTTTGAGTAAGTTTGTGCAAAAAATCGAATCAGAATAATTTACCTAACGGGGGCGACGTTACAGACTATACTAATAAGTAGTTGAAACGGTCAAAACAAAGAAACGCACACTCATCAAAAATGCACTTGAGATTCTCGTATAATCAACATTTACTGAATCGATCCAGGAAGAGTCAACTCCAACTAGTAAAAGTTGATTTAAATTTTTAAAATCAACTTTTACTGCTCGTTTCAGTTGGAGTTGACTCCAACTAGTTGGAATCAACTCTGACTGAGAATCAACTTGAACTGTAACATATACACAAATTATCAGATCACAATTGTTCTAAAATTTTCCCTCTTGTCGGAAAATTTTTTAAGAAAATTTTGGGTTCCGATCTACGTCATACCCTTTTAAATGCTTTACTTAGTGTGTGTACCAATTTTCAGCTAAATCGATTCAAAAGTAACCGAGAAACACTGTTTTAAATTTGTTTTTTGATAATACCTCCTCGTCGATAGCCTAAAAGAATTAAGTTTTCTGTTCGTTTGCCCCAACATTTTTGTCAGACAATTACATTTTTTGTTTAAGAATATAATTACTTGTAACCTACTACTTTTGTCGGAAAAATGGTTGTAAAGATAAGGGATGCACGAACCCAGCATAATTTGAAAGTATACTTTACTAATAAAAATTAAATTTTTTGTCCGACTGTCGAGTTGCCCCAATATTTTTGTCCGACACTTTGATTTTTTGATTAAGAATATAATTACTTATAACCTACTAATGTTGTCGGAAAAATGGTTGTAAATAAAAAAATTTCAGGAAATTGACATCTTCGGCGCGTCCGACTGCGCATATGCCCCGTGAAAATTGTCCGACAAGGTTACCACATTATTGTAAAAATGTTTTATGGTAGATACCGTTAAAATTATCCATGTGGTAATAAATTTATTATTTTCATAAATTTGACATATTTAGCGTGTCCGACGCGTCATATGCCCCAATATTTTTGTCCGACAAAATTGTTTTCGTTGTTTATATGATAAAATCCATTGATTAAAATAGAATGACCAATGTGGTAATAAATTTTTTTCTTGCATAAAATTGACAACTTCGTCACCGCTTGACAGACAAACGCCCCACTACCATAATGCGCCAAGCTCAAAATTTGTCCGACTCCACAAAAATAACAAGTATAAAAAGTTTCAATGGTGTGGTCATAAATAATAATTGTATATGCGGGCCCAAGGCCTATTACGAAAACCTTCAAAAAAATAAAGGAAGATGAAAATTTGGGAATAGGTAGTTGAAATTGTCTATTATTAAATAAGAAAAAGTTTACAATTTTATCTCCCCTCCATTTGACAAAAATAGAGGGGAATACTTCTAGGGGATGAAAAAATATACATTCAAAATAAGTCCGGAATTGGATAAAATGACCAATTCTAAGCAACTTTTTTTCCATTGAGTTTTTTAATAAGTCAACAGTTTTCGAGTTATTTGCGAGTGAATATGTTCATTTTTAATAAAGAAAAACATGCTTTTTGACAGTTTTTCGCAAATAACTCAAAAAGTAAGAAAAATACTCGAAAAAGATATTCTTAACGAAAATATAGCTTATGAAAAAGTGAAACAAACGGATTATGCATGAAGTCTGTTTACCCAGTAGAAGCAGAGTTATAGGTAATGAGAAGTAGACTTTTCTTCGTCAAATTTAAAATCGAATATTTCAACGTGAAATAACCAAAAAAAACGGAGCACTTTCCGGGGATAACTCATTAAAACTTTTTCAAAGTTTTTAAAAAAGGTTTATTTTTGCTTTTTTAAACTTCTGACATTAAAAGTAAGCGAGTTACGCTCAAAATATTGTTGGTCGCTTTTATTTTTTTGTAAAAAAATCGCAAAAATCGCACCCTAATTAGCATCCCAAATAAAATTAATCGTTACCGCCTCACAACTTACTTGGCTTATGTATTCTTTATATGATCTGTAAGTTTCAACGGTTTAAAATGCTTGTTTTTGAAAGGCTGTGGTTAAAATTGCTTGAACGGGTCATTAATCACGAGTGTATGCAAATTTTGAACAGTCATAGTGTAACCAATTTTTGTTTACCGGGTAAACAATAAAATCCTAAATATTCAGAAAAGCAAAACGTATATTTTATTACTCTTTAAGGTTTTTAGTGTTTAATAATTTTTAAGTTATTTTGAAATAAACATATAATTTTTTTTCAAAATTAGAAAAAACATTTTATATCAAAACCAATTGTTTTCAAAAATGAACAGTTTGGACCAATGAAACTTATAGATTATTATTTAGAATACATCAGCAAAGTAACTTGTGAAGCGGTAACGATTAATTTTATTTGGGATGCTAATTAGAGAGTGATTTTCGCTATTCTTTTTAGCAAAATATAAAAGGAAGCAACACTATTTGAGCGTAACTCACTTACTTTTAATACTAGAAGTTTTTTTAAAACATAAAAATAAACCTTCTTTTAAACACTTTAAAAAAGTTGTAATGAGTTTTCCCCGAAAAGTGCTCCGTTTTTTGGTTATTTCACTTTAAAATATTCGATTTGGAATTGGACGAATAAGAACCTGCTTTTTATTAGCTAAAACTCCGCTTCTACTGGGTACGCAGACTTCATTCTTTTCACTTTTTTATAAGCTATATTTTTATTAAGAATATTTTTTTCGATAAAATACTTACTCTTTGAGTTATTTTTGAAAAACCGTCCAAAAACATGTTTGTTTGTTAAAAATGAACATATTCACTCGCAAATAAGTGTCAAAGTAATGAATTAGTGAAAAAACTCTATAGAACAAGAGTTGCTTAGAATTAGTTATTTTATCCAATTCCGAACTTATTTTGAATGTATATTTTTTCACCCCCGAGAAGGGGTATTCCCCTCTATTTTTGTAAAACGGAGGGGATGTAGAATTGTAAACTTTTTCTTATATAATAATAGACAATTTCAACTACCTATTACTAAATTTTTGATCCTTCCTTTATTTTTTTTGGGTCAGATTGTTCTTTCATCGGGTTACATAGTCTACCTTACTAACTAATAACTAATTAATAGCCTAAGATCCGTTTAATAAAGTTGTAAAACGTAGCAGCTCAACAACCGTACCCTTAGATCCATTCTTAGGTCTCTACTACACAATAAATGTTTCATTCTCACAAATTTTGCCCCTGCTATTTCTATACCGCCTTTAATCTCTTGTATTTTTTTCTGCGTTTTGAGTAAGTAACCAATGTTCCTAGATATTTGTATTTATCTACCCTTTCTATCTTGATATTATTAAATCGGAATGTGTCGTTGTCTTTTGGATATTTTTTAATGACCTTACATTTTTTTTATGTTCATTTTAATACCGTATTATATAGTAGTACACTTTTCGTTCAGCCCTGCCAGTATGCTTGTCAGACTTTGTAGAGTTGAAGTGAATATGACAGTGTCATCGACATATCTCATATTATTAAGGATTTCACCATTTATGATCATCCCATCCTTACAGTCTCCTAAAGCTTCTTGGAAGACGGCTTTCGAAGACAACTTCATAAATAGCAATGGTGACAATATACACCCCTGTCTTACACCCAGAAAAATTTATATTTCTTTCGACAGTTAATCCTGAATTCGTATTTATTATTATTGATAGCTACTTTTCTAATTTTCAGCAAATCAACATTATTCAGCCACGGTATGATGAGCATTTCTTCATTTATGAGCATCTCACTTTTAGTAGTAGTGTCAGATTCTGTTTTAATTTTATGAACATTGGAAATGATAAAACTGCTTAATCTCGTTAACATACAATCCTTATTTCTAAGATAAAAAAGCTTATCGTGTAAAACTATTGATAAGTATATTGAATGTCTGTGGTTTAACCCTAAACTACTACCGTGGATGTTTCAGGATGTAGACTCTGACATGCGGTATGCCATACTGTTGTTTGTTCTTCTTTGTTTTCAAGATGAATTTGTCTTATATCACTGTATGTATTTGTTTTTTAAATCAACTAGTGAATGAGTCTTCACACTGCTGTAGAATAAAATACTGCTCCAAATAAACTAAACTAAATTTTTTCCACAAAATTATGAACACATCCACACTATAAAAAAAATGGTGGAGGTTCCTCAATCTCCTCAATAGTAAAAAGATTAAACACTTCAATAAAATAACTTTATAAAATAGCTTAAGCTTCTTCAAGTCTCTTCTAGATCCTCAACCATTAATATAATTTCTTCAGCCAAAAAGTTTTTTAAGTTTTGTTGGGCCCACTTCTGTTCTAACAAATTCTATCAAATATAGCAGACAAGAACAACTCATTTTATAATAATTAATATCCTAGAATAGTGCAAATATATACATTTTAATATTTTCTTTTTTCCTAGATGTTTCAAACATACATGGCAATTTTTCCTTAAGTTATTGATTATATTGTACCGAACAATTCGTAGAACAAGTAATGTCTGCCTAACTAAGATGACCATCTTTTTACCCAATTTCTATTTTATAATCATTTGGTATTTTACATACAGTATATTCAGGATAGAATACTTTTAACAATAATTTTGTAACTCCAACGCTTAGATATCTAATTCTGTTCTTATTTTAAATATCACTATAAATTCTAAATCTTTTGGCTGAAGTAATATTATACACAACTAAAGTTTTCCATGGTACATTGACTCTCTGTGTTTGACATTGTTCAAGAAGTGTCTTTCAATTCAGTTGGCATCTGAATTTCGTCAATAGAGGTTTATCCTCTGAATATTTCAACCCACATGGGGCAGAATTTTATGTTGCCTGAAGTTAAATCTAGCAAAATTTAAAACATCCTAGCTTTAAAACAACAATATGTAAAATCTTTATAAACATTAATAGTCCAGGGTAATAAGGTTTTTTCCATGACACTTGAACAGCCAGGATACTGAAGCGTTTTTTCGACAGGTAATACCTATAAGAGCAAATTGTAACTATTTCCTGCGTAGGATCTGGCGGCCATTTTTATTTATAAACAATTAAGTGTCAAAAAGTGGCATTTTTCATTTTTTTTCAAATTAATGGAAAACAGGGAAACTTATTGTTTTTTTCGTAAAAGTATTTTCGAGATTATGGAAAAAGCTTTAGAATGACGTATTACAAAGTTTGATATACTCATTTATTGTTAATATAATTGAGAAAAAAGGTTGGAATTGCAAAAAAAATTATTTTCGCAATATCTTGTAAAAATTAGTGTACAGCTTTGAAATTTTTGTCAAATAAGGGTTCTTTGGTGCTTAATATGTGATAAAAATTTTAAAGCGATTCATTCAATTGTTTAAATTTTATTCAAATTGTTTATCCCAGAGAGCATTTTTTTTGCAATCACCTAAGTCAGAAGAAAATGACGTTAGAACCATTCCACAGGTGTCAAATTAAAGAGCAGGAGCTATACTTTCAACTTTGTTTAAAAAAAGTGAATAAAAAATGCATTTATTAGTAATAAATAATTATGCAAAAGTATCGTAAATCTTTCCTTATAAACTTTTTATTTTGTTATATAAGAAACTATACATATTTATTACAATTTTTTATCAATAATGATATAGATACCCCCTCCGTGGCTCAGTGGTAAGAGCGCCTGTCTTTGGATCGAAAAAATCCGAAAGGTTGTGGGTTCGAATCTCACCAGGGTCAGGAATTTTTCATTTATTATAAACTAATAAATGAATATAGTTTCTGTCCTTGTGGGATCGGTACTCACCGGAGGGACCGCAGACGTTCGGATACAATTAGCGTCTCTTTGCAAAGAAAATGACGTCGACTTTGCAAAGTAACAAGACACTTACTCTACACACACACACTACACATTACTCCCCTGACTTAGTGATAAGTTATACAATTACGTGGCTAAAGGTTCTAGTTCTAAACCAAGGCCAAAATCAGAGAAAAAAAAATGATATAGATAATATTACTTGGTAGTTGCGCACTTAAAACAGGGTAAAAAGTTAATTTTTTTGGAAAAAGTTATTCAAAAATTTATAAAGAAAAATTGACGATACTTTTGCATAATTATTTATTACTAATAAATGCATTTTCTATTCACTTTTTTAAACCATGTTAAAAATGTAGCTCATGCTCTTTCATTTGACACCTGTGGGATGGTTCTAAGGTCATTTTTTTCTGACTTATATTATTGCAAAAAAAATGCTCTCTGGGATAAACAATTTGAATAAAATTTAAACAGTTGAATGAATCGCATTGAAATTTTTATCACATATTAAGCACCAAAGAACACTCATTTGACAAAAATTTCAAAGCTGTAATCTAATTTTTACAACAGTTATTGAGAAAATGTTTTTTTTTTTGCAATTCTGACCTTTTTTCGCAATTATATTAACAATAAATGAGTATATAAAACTTTGTAATACGTCATTTTAAAGCTTTTTCCATAATCTCTAAGATATTTGTACTAAGAAATCATAAGTTTCACTGTTTTCCGTTGATTTGAAAAAAGGGGAAAATGCCATTTTTTCGCAGTTAATTGTTTATAAATAAAAATTACCGCCAGATCCTACGCAGGAAATAGTTATAATTTGTTCCTATAGATATTACCTGTCGAAAAAACGCTTCAGTACCCTGGCTGCTGAAGTGTCACGAACAGGGTATATTTTTGTCTTATTACCCAGGCCTATAACTACTTTAAAGAGTGTTGACCTTATTATTTTGGTGGCTCAGGCATGCTATGTTGTAAGTATGTATAACGATCTTGTATTTTACCCTTTGTCAAAACTTAAAAACCATGTTTGTCTTAATTAAGGTTATACTTATTTTAGGAATTTAAAATCTGATGATGGAGTTCTTATTCCGAAAACGTCTGTTGTCTTGCTGTAGCCCTTTTTAGGGATATTTTTAAATATACTTTTTACAAACAAATTTTACATTTTTTTTTATAAAATACGTCCACCGGGATAACAGCCATTTCCTAATTATTACATGGACTGTCTTCTTCTTCACGTGCCATCTCCGCGACGGAGGTTGGCAATCATCATGGCTATTCTGATCTTAGATGTTGCTGCTCTAAACAGTTCGGTTGATGTGCATCCGTACCATTCCCTCAAGTTACGCAACCACTAAATTCGTCTCCTTCCTACACTTCTCTTGCCCTGGATTTTCCCCTGTATAACTGGACTGTACATGGACAGTAAGTATCTTCAGTATAAATCAGTACAAACTATTTAATTTTTCTGCAAGTAAAATTCATAACAATTCGATTATAAGGTGTTTTTCCAATAAATGTCGATTAAAAATTTTATTATGAAATTATAAATATATCGCACGTGAACTTCTAATACCGTATCCTAAAACTAGGCCACATTCTCCTTATCAAAGTGCTTTAATTTCAGGTTTGAAGAATTCGTGTGGGTAGGAAAAATCCGGTGGTAGGCCTTAAAATTCAAAAGCACAGGCAGGTGCCCGATATGACGAAATGGCGAATGCAAGAGGCGTTAATAGGTCTCGGGTTTTCAGTTTTTTCTTTGCGTTGGTTCGTTTAGTAATGCGCCTACTTACTTATAGGCCTGTACTGCGCATTTGAGTGACTAAAACTATGGCAACATTTTTTAACTGTCTATAGAATTAGCGGTAAGTTAATGGAAATTCATGAATATTTTTAATGTGTTTCTCATGTTAAGGTAAGTACATATAGTGGAAACTAAAAAAGAGTTTATTTTATTTCATACACTACTTTGATTGCATTTTTTTAATTCTCACTTATGTATCTGCTCCCAGATGTATTAAACAGCAACAATTGAAATAGAGCACACAACATCCGAATATATACAAATCCAACGAGGACGAGAGGGTTACGTCTTATCACCACTATTATTAAATTTAATCTGTATTCGGAGTCTATATTCAGAGAAGCATTAGACAAAGTCCAAGATGGAATCAAGATTCACGGAACCAGCATAGACAACATTAAGTACGCCGATGACACCGTCCTAATAGCAATCAACACACAAGAACTGCAAAATATAATAAATGCGGTAGTTCGATATAGTGAAATGTTTCGTTTACACTTGGAACGTTTCCAAAACTAAAATTTTAGTAAAAATCCACGAGGAAAATAAAATTCCAGTAGCTGACTGTATACCATAAATCACAAAAAATGCAAGATCCTTTGTAAAAGGTATATTAAAAGACCCAATAAGGGTTACATCACAAAACAAAACGTTTTCGAATTAATAGGTAATCCATCATTATTGTTAAGCCCTAAAATATTAAGTATAACCTAATTCATAATAAACAATGTTATAAAAGTTGACTAAAGTTAAGAATTGATAGAGGCCATACTTACAATATCATGCATGCGTGAGCCATCAAAAAGTTATGGGTAAGAACCCTTTAAAAGTTTCAAGATCTTAAATGAGACTACATATTTTTATAAAAACAGATAGATATTGCAAATATTCCTGGATATAGCCCAGGGCAACACAGGACTCTAACCCACGTGGATGTGATATGCAAGGAATGAACCTCACATATTGAAAATTGAGTGTCAACTGAACTGAAAGGTGAAAGAACTTTAGAAGTATGCCAGAAGTATGCCAACGTTTTGCTTTGTGATGTAACCCTTATTATGGTAAAAAATGAATAACCATTTTCAATTTCGTTGCAAAACGGAAACACAGCCTAACCGTATTCTAGTCCAGTCAGAGAGTGCTGCAAGCACCCCTACCGGTTTCGAAACTTATTAGTCTCTCATCAGGAGGCACATATGCTGCTCTCCCCGATCCAACCAAAACAAACCCCAGCGTGCAGTCCCGGATTGCAACGAACGAAATGGCATAGATGCCCTAGCGGCAACTGATAGCAAAAAGACTAAGTTTTCACTCTAATGGCATATAAAACAACATAATGCTATTCTACATCCCACCAGAATGAAAACAATGGGAACCTTCTCTGGTTACACCTCCGAGGCTTCTACAATTTGCAAGCCATACGGATGCTGAGACTAAGGAAGATGAGGGAATTCTACAATTTACAATTAACGTCCCATCTGCTCAGCGCGGTAAGGTTCCAACGAGAATGGTTCCCTTCATACTCCACACAGAGTAAATGTAAATCAAAAATGAATAACCATTTTCAATTTCGTTGCAAAACGAAAACACAGCCTAACCGTATTCTAGTCCAATCAGAGAGTGCTGCAAGCACCCCTACCGGTTTCGAAACTTATTAGTCTCTCATCAGGAGGCACATATGCTGCTCTCCCCGATCCAACCAAAACAAACCCCAGCGTGCAGTCCCGGATTGCAACGAACGAAATGGCATAGATGCCCTAGCGGCAACTGCTAGCAAAAAGACTAAGTTTTCACTCTAATGGCATATAAAACAACATAATGCTATTCTACATCCCGCCAGAATGAAAACAATGGGAACCTTATCTGGTTACACCTCCGAGGGGTGCTTGCAGCACTCTCTGATTGGACTAGAATACGGTTAGGCTGTGTTTTCGTTTTGCAACGAAATTGAAAATGGTTATTCATTTTTTATTTACATTTACTCTGTGTGGAGTATGAAGGGAACCATTCTCGTTGGAACTTTACCGCGCTGAGCAGATGGGACGTGAATTGTAAATTGTAGAATTCCCTCATCTTCCTTAGTCTCAGCATCCGTATGGCTTGCAAATTGTAGAAGCCTCGGAGGTGTAACCAGAGAAAGTTCCCATTGTTTTCATTCTGGTGGGATGTAGAATAGCATTATGTTGTTTTATATGCCATTAGAGTGAAAACTTAGTCTTTTTTCCTTATTATGGTCTTTTAAATATACCTTTTACAAAGGATCTTGTATTTTTTTAAATTTCAGTGTCATCGAAATGGTCAGGACACGTCGCAAGACAAAGAGACAACAGATGGACAAGGAAGATCTTAGAGTGGAGGCCAAGGGCGGACAAACGAAGTCGTGGAAGACCACCTACCAGATGGACCGACGATATCAAGAGAATAGCGACAAACTGGATTGCAGCTGCCCAGGACAGAGAAGGGTGGAGACATCTTGAGGAGGCCTATGTCCGACAGTGGACAAATTTGGCTGTGTGATGATGATGATGATGTCCTCAAAGACACCAATAAACGTATCTTTGCATGCCAAGGGACAAACAATAGAGCCAGTAACGTCCATAAAATGAAATTAAAATTTAATTAAATTAAAAATTAATTAAAAGCGAGGACATTAGTAATGAACATGAAAGCATTTTTTATAAGATCAGACCTTAGTCTGGAGCTCAGGATCCGAATGATCAGATGTTATGTGTTTTCTGTCTTGCTGTATGACTGTGAAAGTTGGACAATGGACTCTGAAACAGAAAAGAAAATATAGATGTATTTGAGATGTATATATACAGTCAGATGCTGAGAACTCCATGGATACAAAAATGTTTCTAACAATGAGGTGCTTCGGCGAATGAACAAACAGAAGGAATTACTAAGAAAGAAAATTACAAAAAAAGAAAATACAATACTTGGGTCATGTCTTGACAGAGGAAAGATATTAGCTATTTCAAATCATATTAGAAGGTAAACTACAGGGCAAAAGAACAATAGGAAGACGCTAGTACTCGTGGCTGAAAGACCTTGAGAGGATGGTTTGACCACTCATCTGCAGACAGTTTTCGTGCGCCAGTATTGCCATTAGTATCGCCAACTATTTGAAAGGAGACGGTGTAATAAGAAGAAGATGTATTTATATACATCTACTCTTAAACTTCGTTTGGCTCTTTCTTTTTTCTTCTTGAGCTGTGTGTTTATCGAAGCCGTGTGTAATTTTATCTAAATATACTTCCGTTAATATAGTTTTTAACTAAATAGGAAGGTCAAATATGACCTCCCTATTTAGTATTTATTATATTGTATTTTTGTTCATCCTTGTGCTCAAAGAATTAATTTATTTAGCATGTGAAAATTACTACCAGAAAAATATTCTACCAGAGAAACACAATAAAAGTAAAAGTAGAAGATGACTCAATTGAAGCCGGAAATGTGATTATGTGATAGGATGGGGGGATTCCCCGAGTCTTTTACTGTTCAACCTGATTATGGATGAAATAATAAACAAAGTAAGAACTAAAAAAGGATACCAAATGAGAGAAAAACAAACTTAAAATAATCTGTTATGCAGATTATTCAATACTAATCTCTTAAAGTAGAAAGGATTTACTACGTATGCTGTACCAATTTAATATTTTCGCCAGAAAATTTAACATGTCAATTTCCCCAAAAAAAGACAAAATGCATGGTTATATAGGAAATCCAACAAGATGTAAATTGGAGCTGGAGGGTTAGATAATAGAACAAGTGATCGAGTTAAATATCTAGGCATCACATTATCTAGCTACGTAAAGCTCGAAACAGAAGTGGAAGATCAAGTGAATGGAGCAAACAGATCCGCAGGTTGCCTGAATGAAACAGAAATGAAATGCAGAATTTTAGAAACAGTCATCAGACCGATACTGACATAAGCGGCAGAAACACGCCCTGACACAGAGAGGACAAAAATATTGCTCGAAACAGCTGAGATCAAAACCCTTCGAAAAATCGAGGGTAGGACACTATGGGACAGAGCTAGAAGTACAGATGTACGTAACGACAACATTAATAACTGGGTAAGAAACAGAAGAGTAGAGACTACATAAGCCGAATGACAATACATAGAGTAGTAAGGACAGCGAGAGACGATTCCTCAATAGGCTCGGCCGAAAAATTTTTGCTAGTTGCTAAAAGTTGGAACTAGGATTTATATAATCCTATACCAAATTTGGACCGGTTTAAAAATAAATTAAACTTAATTTTCAAAGATAATACAGCGCTGGTCATCGACAAAAATAAAATTCGGAGAGGAGTTAAGGAAAATAGACGGCAACTCCAGCATGAAAATAAAATTTAAACAAGTCAATTAAAGGGCTATACTTTGATGAAGGAATAGATCAAACCATGGTCTTTGAAAACGTGAGACGAATCATGAAATCTGAAGACCATAATATAGCATTAATTGAAGGACCCGGTAGTTTATATTTTGGGTACTTAGCTGTTAGCCAGTCTCGTGTCATAAATATTGTCAAAGGAATAATAGACTACTTACAAAGTCATAATATAGATCTAAGCAAATTAAGTGTTATGGGATGTAATGGTACAAATGTCAATACGGGCTGGAAGGTGGAATCATTCGGATTATAGAAAGGCAAGTAAATAAACCATTACAGTGGAGTGTATGCGCTTTACACGCTAATGAACTTCCCTTGAGATAATTGCTGCAAAAAAATAGACGACCACACAAAAGGTCCCTACTCATATTCTGAGCCGATTGGATCCCTTCTTCCCAATTGCGAAAAAATGCATGTTATTAAATTGAAACTTATATAAGCTGTCTTGCCTCTTGTAAATGAAAATGATCTTAGTTCAGATCAACAGTATTTGTTCAAACTGTCTAAAGTCTAAAGAAATAATTGGAGATGGAATATGTTTTCAAAGTTTGACAGAGAGAAGTCCAGTAGTAATCCAGATCCAGAGTAGATAGTACAGAAGTAATAAGATGACACAAACACGTTGGTTCACGACAGCTAACCGTATTCCTAGAGTTTATGTAGCTACAACTGATCATTGTGAAAGCTTAAAGATTTTAGCTGAGTTTGTAATAAAAGTATATATTCTCGTATGAGGTTTGAGATAAACACACAGCCAAGATTGGAATATGGTGCCAGGCATCTATGGAAATTAATGCAGGTCTCGAGAGATTTTCCAATAATATCGCATCACATCAATTATCAATAAAGTTATTCAAGACAATTCTTAACTTGCGTACCCGGAAATCGTTCAAATTTGTATGTAAACAGATTCACGTCAACGTGTTAGAGAGGTTGCTGCCAGAGGATTTTAAAATGTAGGAAGGCTGGTAAAAAAATCGAATTTTATAGTATCCCAGATCCCTTAATCAATTTCGATGCAGAAGATTACATAGATCTCATAGACTGGATGAATAACAGATCCTCCTCTAACACAGCATTTGACCGACGAGAAATAGTGGACATGGTGAAACAAGTTCAAAAATTTGACAATTTTCCTTGCCATACTCAAGCGGTGGACAGGTGTTTTAAGATAATTACTGATGCGTCAATAAAAGTGTGTGGTAAAGAATCTAGAGAGGGTTACATCCGAGCTAAACTTGATGTCAGAAAGAATTAGCCGATGTTTGAAAGTAAATATCAACACTATGCTTCGAGAAGTAAGTAAAAAATGTTGATCAAAGGAGGGTGGGCGTGTGGAACTCACCTCATCGTGGTGAGTTCTGGGTTAAATTAATATACGAAATAATTTTAAATACATATGTGCATAATAGTTCAATGTAAAAAGAGTAAACAAATATGCATTGTTTACCCCTCTTTTATGTTGTCCTGTGGGCCGACTAATTTTTTTTAGATTGTGACGAAATTTTTTTAACGAGATCGATGTTGTATCGTTATTAATATTTTATTAAACACTAGCTCGCCCCAAAAGTAAAGCAAAAAAAATAATTTTTTTTAGACCCCGGGGGCCCAGTCAAAAATAATTTAATTTGGCCTACGTTTGGTACACAGTATTAGGACTACCATACACAACTTTTTTTTACTAGCCCGTTCAAAATTTCCCAAAAAATTTTTTTTACCCTTTTTCGGCCCGGCCTATTCCTGAATAGGAAGACGGAAGACGATCAGTGGGAAGACCACGAAAACGATGGCATGATAACTTAATGGAGACACATTGAAAAAACAGACACTGACATGTCTCTACAAAAAGACGAAGAAGAAGGATCTGGAAATTATTTTTTAAGAGTCGTTTATGAATCTACTTTCGCAATAATACTTCAGAAATAAAGTAAATAAACCAAATTAAATTCCGACATCTCACACCACGACTGTTTCTTCTCGGCCTAATATGGTTGAATTATCAATAATTTTTATTGCATTACCTTTTTCGGCGGGTCGCCTACGTACCATTCAACATTCAACCGAAGCGTATAATGCGTTATGAAAATGAGGACTACCAGAATTATGTAACAAGAAGTGTAACATTGTCTTCAGTGCTTAAAATATGCACATGATTCGACCGTGACCCAGAAAGGGGAAGGAACACGTGGTGACCTTCGCAAAAAGAATCTTCCGTATTGACTCACTTTAGGTTTTTTTTTCTTCTTAGACAAGTAGTTGTATAAGTAGGTTATAGATGAAATTGGCACCGGTTGTTGAAGTGGTAATGCATTAGAAGATATTTGAATAATTACGCAATTAAATAAACATCTTGGAATACCAAATTTCAGTGACATTTTTGGTTTTATTTCAACATTGCTGTTATGTATATGAACATAATCATAAAAAAATAAGTAACCTTGCTTTCTCCGTCTTTTTAGTGAGCGTTGGCGTAAAATTTCTGGTTAATGCTTTTTAAATGCATTTAAAAAACTAATAAGTCTTTTTTAACATTTAAACGCAGAATGAAAGATTACTTTATTACCGAGGGCCGAAAGTCCCTTAGAATGAAAAAAAGAATGTGTGTGTATTCTGTACGCACGTAGGAAGTTATACTTCTATTATATAATTTCAAAGAAATAAATATACTTAACAGGTTATTTGTATTTTATTTAAATATTAAACTAACTTTCTTATCTACCACTTTTAAAAAAAAATTATTAAAACGATACCAAAAATTAAAAAAAAAAGAATATGAATCGTCCGGGATTTGAACCCGGGACCTCTCGATCTCCGGTCACACGCTCTCCCACTGAGCTATATTCCCTTCGCTTTGACAGGTTACAAGATTTCTCATACATACTGACAAATTTAATAGACCAAGTGAAGTATACAAAAATACTTTAAATACTATCCAAAGACACAAAAATTATAATAAATAATACATTTACTAAAAACACTAATATATCCTTTTAATGACTTATCTTGAAAGATTAGCAACGACCTACATACTGTTTGTGTGCGCATGCGCCCGGTATTATAAAATTTCACTCTCGATCGTAAAGAAGTATAACTTCAATAAAAAAGTTTCTTTTGAATGAGATATTTGAAATTAGAAATCACACTGTAACTTATTTTTTTACAACTGCTGTAACTTATTAAAATAAATAAATATTATAGAAGTTTTCAGGAACTTTCGCCGTCGATACCCAATAATGGTGTCTTCCATTTTGCGTATAAATTTTTTCAAAAATACTTATAAGTTTTCCAAGGATTCGAAAAATGAATGCATTTAAACACATTGGTGCGAAATTTTGCGCCTGTGCCCTTAAAAGTATTAAGTCGTCATTTTGTTTACTTATTAAATATTTGTATATTCCTCAGTGTAAATTAAAACTTCTAAAACTTATTTTGAATATTATTTCCATCAAGAGCACATATTTCCGACTTTCCGTTTCCTGTATACCTATGGCTTTATATGCATCATACAGTAAGAACTAACGGAACATAAAATTGTGAGTCTTTTTGAAAATTAGTAACGTAACGGTTTGCGAAAGTGACATTTTACGAGACGAGGTAGGAAGTTTCCAGGGCGAGCCGTAGGCGAGTCCTGGAATCCTGCGAATCTCGTAAAATCACTTTTGGACTGTGTTACGTACAATATTTTTTCTGCGGCCGTTTTGTATGTTAAAAAAATATATGGATAAACTTTGCTTATGAACTTTTATTAAACACTTTAAAGTTACTCTCGTGAATTCGACATTAGGAAAATCTACTTATGTATATTAGTATCTCAGTATCTCAGCTTCGGTGTATGGTTTCGTGTAATGCGGACGTGTATTTTTTTTTTTTTTTTTTTTTATTTACAATTTGCTTCAACCACAAGGGTTATTAGCAATGAACTGTATTTACATCAAATTACAAAATTTAGGTATATTAAATTTGGTTAATGAGTCCTATAGTACGTAAAAAATGAGTCTTACATGAATTACTTTCACTTAAACAATCTTTAATTGTAGTTGGTAACTGTTGATGTTGCCGTTCTATAACGTAGAGGGGACAGTCTATTATTATATGTTGCACTGTTAGTTCACTATCACACACATAACACATCGGAGGGGCTTCCTTCTTTAATAAAAAGTCGTGGGTGATCTTCGTATGACCAAGTCGCAATCTGGACATGAGCACTTGGTCTCTTCTCTTTGTAGGATGTTTCGACGGTGATATACTTTGTTTGATTGTTCTTAATGTAGAGTTTGATTCGTTCCAATTTGTTTGCCATTTTGTCATGATCTTGTTTTTAAAATATTGCTTTAGATCAGTATGAACGCAAGTAGTTATGATGTCTGTTAAGGGATTCTCACTCGCATTTTTTGCTAATGTGTCAGCTTTATCATTTCCACTTATCTCGCAATGTGATGGTACCCAGAGGAACTGAACTAATCTTTGATTTTGTTGGCATATCAAGAGTTCCGCCTTAATTAAGAGGAGGATAGGATGTTTGGGGTATACCCGCCTCAAGGCCGTTAATGCACTTAGGGAATCGCTAATGATTATTGAGAATTTGATGTCATGTGTGTTAACAAACTTTAATGACTGGAGGATAGCAAAGAGTTCAGCTGAGAATATGGAGGTTTGGGGAGGGAGCCGGTAGGAACTGTTATAGTTATCTGTTGTGAAAGCCGCTCCTACTCCATTTGCAGATCTGGATGCATCGGTATAAATATGGATGTGATCATTAAAACCATTTAATATCTCTAATAATCTCTGATTGAAGATTTTTGCTGGTGTGTCACCTTTCTTGAATGCAGATAGGTTTGTATTACAAGCAGGGAGAGCAATTGTCCATGGTAATATGTGTTGGCTGACTTTAAAAGTATTGTAAGTGTGTGGAATTATTGTGTCTAAGCTCTGTAACGTTGCTCTCACTCGATGATAAAACGGAGGATCCAATCTTTTCCCACAATTAAATGTCGATGGAAATCTATCTGTAAATGTGTTTTTATAAACAGGTACATGTGGGTTAGTTGATACTCTTAAGGCATACATGAGGCTAAGGTATTCTCTCCTGAGTTGAAGGGATGGTTCGCCTGATTCAACATACATACACTCAACTGAGCTTGTGTAGTGTGCTCCCAGTGCAATTCTAATTGCTGAATTATGAACTGTGTCTAGCACTTTCAATAGTGAACCTTTGGCTGAGTTGTAGGCAACAGCAGCATAATCTAGTTTTGAACGAATTAGGGTTTTGTATACAGTCATAAGAGTTTGGAAATCGGCACCCCATTGTTTATGAGAGATACTTTTCATTAAGTTAAGGCCGTTTTGAACTGACAGACGGAGAGAGTGGATGTGGTCTTGCCAAGATAGTCGGCTATCCAGTTTTACTCCCAAGAAGTTGATCGATTCTGAATACTTTATTGGTAAATTTTTTAGGAAGAGTTTCGGTGGATTTACTTGTTTCTTTGGAGTTTTACTGAAGATCATTGCTTTCGTTTTAGTGGGTGAAAATTCTAGGCCAGTAGTATTCGACCAATTCTCTAGTTTGTAAATGGCTTGCTGTATATGGGTCGTCATTGTTGATATATTTTTACCACGACAGAATATAACAAGATCATCAGCAAATAGACGGGCTTTGACTAATGGGCTAAGTGACTTAGCGATGTCATTGATGGCAATAAGGAAAAGTGCAACACTAAGAGTAGACCCTTGAGGAATACCGTTTAATTGGATTTTAGAGTCTGAAAGAAAGTTGTCTATTCGAACTTTGAAGTTTCGCCTATATAAAAAATTATTAATAAACTTGATAATATTTCCTTTAATCGACCAACTTGACAGGATTCTTATGATATCTGATCTCCAGATTGTATCATATGCACGCGTTATATCAAAAAATACAGCCAGACATTCTTGACCACATCCAAATGACTCATGAATTACAGATTCAATATCCACTATGTTGTCTAATGTAGATCTGGACTTTCTAAATCCACTTTGTATAGGGCTAAGTAGCTGTCGATCTTCTAGGTACCACATTAGTCGGTTGCTTGCCATTTTTTCAAGTACTTTGCACATATTAGATGTTAGGGAGATCGGTCGGTAAGACTCTGGGTCCGATTTATTCTTGCCCTGTTTAAGAACTGGTACAATAATGGAATCGTACCAATCAATGGGGAAAACGTTATTTGTCCAAATGAAATTATAAAGATCCAAAAGATATTGTTTTCCTTCCGTTGGCATAGCTTTTAAAAATGTCGTAGGGATGTTGTCAGGCCCTGGGCTAGTGTCTTTAACTTTGTTTAAAGTTTCTAACAGTTCATCCATCGTAAATATGGCGTTTAGAGGTAAATTATTGTGGTCATCAAGATTTATACATGCATTATTAAATTTATTTTTATGGGCTAGGAAACTTGTAGATAGATTTTCGTCACTGCTATGTTGTTGGTATACGTTTGCTAGTACGGAGGCTATTTCTTGCTTAGTTGAATAAATATGGTTATGATGTTCTAGGTAATGAATGGTGTTAAATGATTTTTTCCCGTACATTCTGCTTATCATTTGCCAAACCTCAGAAGTCGGGGTAGATGAATTTAAAGATGATACATAATTTTTCCAGGCTTCTCTCTTACTCTTCTTTAAGGTGTATCTACAATACGCCCTTAATCTTTTGAATTCTAGCTGGTTATTTAAAGTTGGGTGCCTTCTTAATTTATAAAACGCCTTTTTTGACTCTTTAATTGCTGCTTCGCAGTGGGAATTCCACCACGGGACTGGAGCACGTTTTTTTGGAAATTTTGAATAACCTATGGACTCGTGAGCTATTGACGTTAAAAACTGTACGAGATGGAGTACTTTGGAGTTAATATCAATGTCTGTATCAAAGGGCTGAACCAACTGAGAAATTTTTTGTGAAATTAAAGAGGAATATAGAGACCAATCTGCATTTTTCAGACACCATTTATTGGATGGAATTGATGAGGAGATATGGTTATTGTTCGTAATTAGGATAGGAAAATGATCGCTTCCATGCAAATGGGATGTCACATCCCACGACAGAGTTGGTTGTAAGACAGGGTCACAGAGGGATAAATCTATTGGGGATCCATTGCCGGTGGAAATATTGAACCTTGTGATTCTTCCATCGTTAAGGATATTCATATTAGAATCTGTAACAATTTGTTCGATTTTACGTCCCAAGGAATCTGTTTTTTTACCTCCCCAAAGTATATTGTGGGCATTAAAATCGCCTAATATAATACGCGGTTCTGGAATTTGATTGAAGAGTTCAGTTATTTCTTTTATGGACGGGTCTAAGTTCGGAGGAAAATAAATATTACATATATTGACTTTGTGGGGGCCTTTTATAGATACTGCTGTTGCCTCCAACTCAGTTCTTAAACGTATTACTTCGGTATTAAATGAGTTATGGACATATATTACTACTCCCCCACTAGCATGGCTAGCAGTTATTCTGTTCTTATAATACGGAGTATAGTTTCTTAAATTATGACAGTTATCTTCTTTGAAGTGGGTTTCTTGTAGGCATATTACAGATGGTTTAAACTTAGCTATAATTAATTTAAGTTCTTCTAAATGGGTGTAATACCCATTTAGGTTCCATTGCAGTATACAGTTGAATGTTGTATTAAATTTCAGCAGAGGCGTCGCTGCTGTATTCACTGTGATCAGTAGAGAAAGCGGATAATAATAGCTGTTTATTAATCTTAGTTTTTAATCTTGTACATCGACTTTTCAGATACTTGGGAGTTAATGCTGGATGGATTTTAGTTAAAAAATTGAGTAGTCCTTCGATATCTTCTGTATACGTTTTTGCAATGCTGAGAGGATCTGCAGAGCCGTATGCATTTTCAAAGAAATCAATTAGTTCTTCCTGGGTTAAATATCCGTTGTCAGAATTATCTTGGAAAAAAGAACTAGTGCATTTAATAAGATCTTCTGCTAAAGTCTTATTATCTTCAGGAATAGTTTTTGCTTTCTTAGATTTACGCAGAGGTTCTTTAAATGGGTTCTGGTCTACTGATGTTGAAGGAGACGTTATTTCTGACACCGCTCGTTTAGACGATTGAGTGTCAGAGGGTGTAGGAGGTTGATTTTGGCTGTGATTATTCATTTCAACATTATCTGGCTGGATAGGTGTTTGAATGGGATTTGAATCAAATAGAGAAGTATTGGTTGTTTCTTTTGATTGTGGACTGGTGGATTGTTGCGAAGATTGTGAAGGATGGATAGTTGGCTGAGCATCTGTTATGATAGGGTGGCAATTTTGGGTATAATTTGGTTGAGCAGTAGGTGATGAATTTTCGATAGATGTTTGAGTGTTTGTATTTTTTTTGCACTGAGAGGCTAGATGACCTTGTTCTTTACAAATGTAACAAGACTGTTTTTCAAGTGAAAAATAAATTCGATAATTGATTTGTTCATAGTTAATTAATATAGACTCAGGAATATTTTCCAGATTTTTAGGAGAAATGTAAGTATAGCGTCGGAAACTCAAGATATGCTTAAATAAAGAGTTAGTTGTACCTATTCTTAGAAAATCCAATGGAGTTATTTGATGAATTGCAAAATTTTGTAGTTGAGTCTCTATAATACTGTGAGGTATTGATGGGGGGACATTAGAAATTATCAGTTTTTCGCTTGGTGTGACTAACTTCCTGGCTTGGATACGTTCCTGATTGATTACTATTGTTCCATTATCTGTTCTTAAAAATTCGGTGACTGTTTCTTCAGTAGTAAAATATACGCAAATACGATCATTTACAATCCTGGAAATGGCGAGAATTTTATTGGGATCGACTTTAGTTGCTATGGCATTTAAATAATCTTCAATTTTTGTATTTGGAAGTGAATTGAATAAAATGGCTTGGTTTTTGCTTGCGAATTTTTTGTTAGGTTGAGTCAGAGCGGTTGAATATAATTTTGATTGATTGGATGGATTAATGACATCTTGAGAATTTTGAAGTTCAGAAGATCTCTCCTCTGAAATTTCCTGCATATTGGGCCTATGTTGCCTGATTACGGCCCTTGTGCTTGGACAGGTTCATTAGTAATTAAGCTACTTAATTACCTCGTTACTGGTATTTATAACCGTTGTTTACTGTTTGTTGATTAAAAAATAGTAATAAAGATGATCTAACTTACAGTTTGATCCCAAAATCGGATTAAGCACTATATAATACACTATTATACCAACTTTGATAATTTTCTAACAAGTAAAACCACCTTCACGTTTTTATTCTTGTTCCTATAAACAAGGTTTTTCTATAACTCCGGACGTGTATTTTGTGAGCTCCGTAGTGAAATGTTTTAAAATATGGTAAAAACAGGAAAATAAATGTATACAAGTGCATCAGTGGATGAGCATCTAAACTGTAAGACATAATATCTTTTTAATTTTTATCTACAACTAATATTTTGAAACTGGACTATTAGAAAAACTAAAGCAAAACACATACTTAACATAGTTGTTATTTTGGCAACAACCGCAAAAACCTCAATCGAACCATAAACATTCATTAAATATTATAAAGCGGTCCATGCACGAAAACATGTCACAGCCAACCAATGCCGAAATATTAGACGAAATTAAGAAAATAAGAAATTTGGTAGAAGCAAGTGAAGTTCGAATATTATTAAAGATAGAAGAAAAGTTAAATAAAGAAATTAAAACATTAGAAAAAGAAAACTTAATATTAAAAGAGAAAGTAGAGCTATTAGAAAGACAAAATAAAAAAAAAGTAAAATTGTAATATTCGGTATTAAACAAAATATACCAGATATATCAGTGGATAGTGTTTGTAATAAATTAAATAATTTGTTGAATTTACAATTGGAAGTCGATTATATTAATAATGTTTATAGTCTGGGAAAGTCACCAGAAGCACCGATAAAAGTAGAATTTATATCTAACATCAATAAAACAAAAATTCTCAGAAATTGTTCTAAATTGAAGGGTTCAAACATTATAATATGACATGATCAAACAACAGCTCAGCGAGAAACATACTTAGCAGACATCTAAAAAGATTAAAAAATTCATCGAATAAGTGCTACATTAAAGGTGAAAAACTGTTTGTTGATAGCACAGTATTTACTGCTCCAGACATATTAGAAATAATTGAAGAAATTGAAGCGACAAATATTTTATTTATATATGTATACAAAGCTGTAATTTTTTTTTAATAAAGTTCATTCATTCATTCATATTATTAACACAATTTTATATCAATTATTTACATTGATATTGTTAGGAATATTAACAGAAGTGGCAGTATTGAAATTATTGTTAGACGTGTCGGTACTTTTACTATTTTTTGAGATATTAATTTGGTTGCGGCCATTTTCAATCTGTGAAGCTATGTGAATTTTATTGCTTAAAGAATTTTCTACGTATCCCTTAAATCTCACGAATCTTAAATGACAAGCGTTGTCATAATAAAATACAAAGTTGATGTTATTGTCAAAGCCGTTCCCTAGCTACCCAAAATCGTCCCGAAGGTAAAAAAGCGTCCCAAAAGTGAAACAATTAGTCCTGAAAGTAGCTACTTTCGGTACGAGTTGTGTTAAATTCGATTTAATAAATCATACCGAAAGTTTTATTTTCGGGACGACTGCAGAAAATATAATTTGATTTATTTATTTATGTAGCGCATACAATAGTTACAAAAAATATAAGTATATACAGGGTGTCCAGAAACTCTACCGACAAACGAAGACAGGAGATTCCTCAGATAATTTTAAGACATTTTAACCCAATTCAATTAGTCCGAAAATGCTTCCTAAGGGAGCTAGAGCTCTTTGAAGATGGCGCCATGTAATTAGTTTTTCTTAAATACCTCTAGAACGCTTCTATTGAGAAAAATGAAAATTTGTATACATATTTACTTTCCAGAAATGAATCGTTTCCATCTATTGCAAATTTCTAGTACCGGTCATAGGCGTTCGTTTTGGGTAGGGCAACGGTTATTTTATCGCATAACTTTTTTGTCTTCAACTTTTAAACATTTTTGATACTGGATTATTAAATTGTGAGGTATTCTAGTACTAAAAGGTACTCTTACTTTAAGTCGGTAGGACACACCGTTTTCTAGAAAAATCAATTTGAAAGTTTATAGTTTTGGGAATTTGAAAAAAAAAATTGAAAAAAATTAAAAAAAAACGATGTATTTTACCAACTTAAAGCAAGAGTAACTTTTCGTACTCGAATATCTCATAATTGAATAATCTAATGTCAAAAATATTTAAAAATTAAAGACAATAAAGTTATGCTATAAAATAACTGTTGACCTACCCAAAACGGACGCCTATGACCGGTACTAGAAATTCGCCATTAATGAAATCGATTAATCTCTGGAATATAAATAAATGTACCAGTTTTCATCTTACTAAATAGTTTTTTTTGAAACTTTTTTTTTAAATTCAAAGAACGAAAAAATTTCAAATCGATTTTTCTAGAAAACGGTGTATCCTATCGACTTAAAGTATGAGTCCCTTTTAGTACTAGAATACCTCACAATTTAATAATTCAGAGTCAAAAATGCTTAAAAATTAAAGACAAAAAAGGTAGGCGATAAAATAACCGTTGCCTTACCCAAAACGGACGCCTATGACCGGTACTAGAAATTCGCAATGGATGGAATCGATTCATTTGTGGAAAGTAAATACGCATTCCAATTTTTGTTTTTCTAAATAGAAGCGTTCTGGAGGTATTTAAGAAAAATTAATTACATGACGCCATCTACAAAGAGCTCTAGCTCCCTTAGGAAGCATTTTCGGACTAGGTGAATTGGGTTAAAATGTCTTAAAATTATCTGAGGAATCTCCTGTCTTCGTTTGTCGGTAGGGTTTCTGGACACCCTGTATATGGGGCATTTTTCAAGTGTGCCAGGTGAAAAAAGCGATTTCGTTTAAACTTAACCAAAATGTTGATATTGTTAACCGTTCATAATATGTGAAAACATTATATTAGAAAATGTAATTTTGTTGGGTTGCAGAGGTGCAGAGGATTTAACATGTATAACTTGTAAATCCATAATCATTTTGTTAACATGAAATCAGTTTTGGAATACCTTGTATTCCATCAAGGCTAAAATTTTGTAGAAATTATTATTGAATTAGTGAGTATTCCATTGATATCGTAACCACATGTGATCATAGTACATACAGTGATTAACACATTGAATCAAAGTAAACGTCCATTACTTTAGTTAAAATATTTTAATATATCTACGTGCTTATACGACTAAACTGTAATTCAATAATTACCTTTTCCGCAAATCGCCAGGAAATTTTGACATTCCTGTCAAAATTTCTTGAAGAAAAAGTCAGGACTTCCTTACTGTAAGGAAATGTCATTTCCTTACTGTAAGGAAATGATATTTCCGTACAGTTGTTAGTGTTCTACATAAATGATAGAAAACACATTGCTATTAAAACCTTGTAAATTACCTTAATCATTAAATTTTCTTTATCTGGAGTTTCCTGGATAAATTTTTCAATTTCTTCCTTCGTTAAAATCTTAGATTTCTTTGCCCTATAACCTTGAGCTTGCCGTTTCAATAAAGAACGAAGTTTTGAGTATGTAGATATATCTACATTGTGTTTAAGTGCAAGGGTTGACTTCAGCATTGAATAATTGGCCCATAATGTTGAAGATTTCATCTTTAAACAAAGGTCTAGGAAGTATGCCATTACAACATTTTCTGAGAAAGAACTCGTATTTTTACTCATGCGATAATCCATAAAACGTCTGTATGCATTTTCGTACTTTTCTCTTGATTTCTTTGGCAATAATTCTAATGAAGCAGTATTCACTGCCTCAACCAGCTCTGGAGGAGTCCCAGGGATGGAAATTTCATCATCACTTATCATTTTACTTTCGAGAACACCAGCAATTAAATTTATAAGCGTCAAGTTTGACAATTCAACCTCAATACGTTTCCATAGTAACCCAAGTAATTTTATTAGGAATTTCAAAGCACCATTTATTTGGAAATAAAATTATCGCGTTTTTTTTAAATCAATCAATATCTGTCGAATTTTAAACGATTTGCGGAAAAATAGTATGTTTACCTCGTAGGAAAAGCCACATTCCTGGACTCTGTGTTGCTAAGTCTCGGCTTGCGCCTCGACTTAGCAATCTTCACAGTCGTCCAGGAATGTTAAGCTTTTCCTACCCGGTAAACAATGTACTATTATTAATAAATATAATACATTATATTCCACCGTATCAAGGTACCGATACATTGATTCTTATGGACTAGAAAGTCCATTGAATATAATACTCAACCAAACTGATATGGAATCACTATGTATTTTGGAAGCCATAGGTGTAAGTATTTTAGTTGAACCGATAAGAAAAAGAGTTACCGTGCCCAAGGACTATTATATAGCAGGAGAAACTTAGGGATCCCGAGTTAACCAGGCAGCACAAGATTGATCACGTTAATTGGTGTCTTCTAATTCTAATTCAACACCAAGACTGAAACATTGGAAAATGGGAAAAGTGTGCTATTTTCAAACAAAAGTAAGATATTTTATGTAAAATCGGATGATTAACGAATTCGTGTACTTAGAGGGCGAGGAAGACAAGCAAGAACGGAAACTGCCACATTTGTTCATAAATATACAAGAGGAAGGGTCATGTTCTGGGGAGGAATAGGGAACTTGAATAAAATTTAAAATTGGAAAAAAATGTTATAAATCACAACAAGAACTCGGAAACTGCCTTAAAAACAATGACTGCGTACTACCTGCAGAATTCCCTGCGACCCAATCCTTTTAAAACCCAAGTTTCCGCATTCCACCTTCGCGCAAAGGAAGATAAACGAAAACTCCCACTTGTGTGGAATGGTAAAGTTTGTTTAGCGGTGAACATAATTTAAAACATGTATCAATGATAAAAAGTTTTGTTTGTCTTTCGTTTTTCCCCTAAAGACGATTAAAAATTCAAATTATTTCGCCCAGCAAAAAACGCGTCGTGACGTCATATGGTTTTGCATTTACATTTTACACCAACAAGTAAACAACATTAATTAGACATTATAAACGTCAGTAAAAAATACAGTTATGTGACATTAAAAGTGTTTTTGTTCGTTTGAACTATTCATAGAAAATTTTTACTTTTACAAAATGGTTTTATTTTCAATAGTAAACCTTCTTTTCTTTCCTTCAAAAACTGTATCAAAGTATAATCTCAACAAACTGGTATATATTATTACAACGACATACGACAAATGTCATTAGAATATAAATATTTTTCCTTTATTACCCTACGACGAGCTGGCCAAATACCCAAGTAGGTGGAGGCCAATAAACTAAAGAAGGAAAAGAAGAATATACCTAAATATAACGCTGTGTCTAGGTACACGCTAACGTGTACGCAAATAAAAAAGTTAGTGTCAGAGTGTTCGAATTTGTTTAATTGCGTTGTGTTTATACTTTAATTTAAATATTGATTAGTAAAGAGATTTCTTATTTTTTATTTGTTTAGTGTTTGTTTTTAAATTAACGATGCAGTGTGGACAATTATTTAGTTGTTTTAATGAGTTTAACAACATTTTAAAACAGTATGAAAAAGTTAAGAGACTATAAATTAATATATATTTTTTTAGTTATAAGTGAAATACAGTATTTATTATTACAATATAGTACAATATGTTACAATTTAGTATATACAATCCACAGAGAACGGCAGTTCTCACCAGTGGCGCACAACACCCCTACAAGCGACACTATATATACACGAAATTTTCGATTTTCTAAACCTGACTGAATGGAAAATTGGGCCACATCCCATCTTAAAGTTTACGAAAAGACTCGTCCATCCATATGTTACTTCTCCATTTTGGTCCAAGCGTGTGGAATTTACGGCCCTTCCCATTTAAAGCCTGTTTTTCGTTCTCGTCCCCAAAACTCCCAAAAATTTTAAAAATTTAAGCCCGACCTTTGCGGCTTCTGATAGCATAGATCATTACCTTTCCAACGCATGTTTAATTTTGAAAATCGGTTGTACCATCCAAAAGTTATCGAGCTCAGAAATATGACTCTATTTTTATTTAAAAAATGGAAAATGTTTGTGGATATGTATGTTTGTATGTATGTATGTATGTGGAAAAGTTAAACCGATCTGAATTTTTTTTTCTGTGTTTCAAGAGGGTGTGAGGGCCGATTCAGAACCGGTCTAATTTTTGACTTCTGACTACCCGTAAGTTAGCTAGAGGACTAAGTAGATACAAAATAGCATATTTTTTGGGCGTATATATCTTAGGTTCAAGAAAAGACAGGAAAACCGCAAATACACCAAATTAATAGGGTTGAGTTAAGCTTTTAAATGGCCCTTAAGCGATCAAGCTGAGACATACGCACTGCTCACCATAGCCAAAAAACTGAAAAATTAAACTTTGAAAATTTTGGTTTTTCGACAATTACTCAAAATTTCAACCTACGAATTGCGCCAATAACTGAGAGTTTGTAGAAGGACTCAGGACGCGTCTAACGGTGTATACCTTATATCTGGGAATATTCGAATTTTTAAGTTATAGGGTTCATAAGTATGATCAAATCTATTTCTTAGGGGAAAAACGGTTTTTCAAGCTCAATAATTCCTGTAATACGTTCAGTTATCATACTCGATCTTGGATGCATCAGATACTACTTGTCAATACGTTTCAAATTCATGTTTAGTGATCAACATCAGGTAAGCCGTTCAGAAATAATTATAGAGCTCCAAAGGTATAATTAGTCCAGGAACTGAAATTTTTCACTTCGCAATTTTTACAGAATGGATAGATTTGTTTAAAAATTTGACAATAAGTAGTGGATAGTCCAAGGATCAAAATCTATATGATGCCGAAAGACGCTTTTACCAAGGGGGTAGTTGCCACCTCATCTCGAGGGTGGAAATTTTTTTTTTATATTTTGACCGCAAATGCTGGTAAAAATATTAATTATAAACAAAAAATGTTCATTATACATTTTTTTGATAAAATTAATAGTTTTCGATTTATTAGTTATCAAAGCTGTTAGTTTTATATCGGAAAGATTACCAGATAACGGCAGTTCTCGCGAGTGGCGCAGAAATACACCCCCCTACACGCGACACTATTATATACACGAAATTTTCAATTTTCTAAATCTGACTGAATTGAAAATTGTGCCAACTCCCATCTTCAAGTTCAGAAAAAGACTCACCCATTCATATGTCAACCATCCATTTTGGTCCAAGGCTGTCGATTTTACGGCACTTCCTATTTAGGGTCTGTTTTTCGTTCTGGTCCCCAAAACTCCCAAAAACTTCGAAAATTTAAGTCCAACCTTTGCGGTTTCTAATAGAACTGATCATTACCTTTCCAACGCATGTCTAATTTTGAAAATCGGTTATACCATTCAAAAGTTATAGAGCTTAGAAATGTGACTCAATTTTTATTTAAAAAAGGGAAAATGTTTGTGGATATGTATGTATGTGTGTTTGAAAGTTAAACCGATTTGATATTTTGTCTCTGTATTTAAAGAGGGGGTCAGGGCCGATTTAGAACCGGTGTAGTTTGTGACTTTTGACCACCCATAAGCCAGCTATAGGACTTTGTAGGTACAAAACGGCATATTTTTGGGGGTATATATATTCGGATCAAGAAGAGGCATGAGAACCGCAAATATATCAAATCAATAGTGTTGACTTAAGCTTTCAAATGGTGTCCAAGCCGTCAGGATCAGACATACACACGGCTCAGTATAGCCGAAAAACTGAAAAACTAAACTTTGAAAATTTTGGTTTTTCGACAATTACTCAACATTTCAACGTACGAATTGTGCCAATAACTTAGCGTTTGTATAAGGACTCAAGACGAATCTAACGATGTATACCTCATATCCGGGAAAATTCAAATTTTTAGGTTATAGGCTTCATAAATATGATAAAATCTATTTTCTGTGGGAAAAACGGTTTCGAAAGCTAAATAATTCCTGTACCTAATAGCTTCAGTTATCATACTTGACCTTAGATCCATCAGATACTACTGGTCAATATGTTTCAAACTCATGTTTACTGATCAAAATCGGTTAAGCCGTTTAGAGAAGTTATTAAGATACAAAAGTATAATCCAATTAACGATTATTCCCCAAATGGTTTATGAGTTGTAGTGGTTACGACGCTAAATTTGATCTGGCAACGGGCAATCCGACTTCATTTACCGTCCATCTCAATATATTTTTTTTTCAATCTATTTCGAATAGAAAAAAATCTAGTGTACATTCGATGGACACTAGATGATTTGGGAGATAATGCAACAAAGGTGACCATTTATAAAGCTTGATAGAGGAACATTGCATTCAACTTCATACATTTAATTTATAAATAACTTTGAAAAACTCCTGATACAAGAATAAAAAACCGCTAAACGCCGTAAAAATGAGTGGCGCATAAAATATTCCAGCTACAAAAGATCTGATATGAATGTTACGTGGCGCGAAAATGGATTTTCATTTGATGCAAAACAAAATTCTAGTTTTATTTTAAAAGATTTTTCCATAATATTTGATAAATTTGAAGTAAACGCGCCACAAAAGAGTTTCAAAATTCAAACTGTATCAAAGTTTCTCTTTTGTGGCGCGTTTACTTCAAATTTAGCAAATATTATGGAAAAATCTTTTAAAATAAAACTAGAATTTTGTTTTGCATCAAATGAAAATCCATTTTCGCTCCACGTAACATTCATATCAGATCTTTTGTAGCTGGAATATTTTATGCGCCACTCATTTTTACGGCGTTTAGCGGTTTTTTATTCTTGTATTTAGTATTACCGTCCAAAATTAAAATATAAGGAAGACCTAAAGCTTTCACAATAATAATTAACTTTTTATGAAGCTATTTCCTTGTGACATTTTTGTAATCAACTATTCTAAATGGGAACTAAGCCACAATTTAACTAAAAAAATGATGTTACTAACGTTTCAACGTCTAAATCGGACCTCGTTGTCAAAATACAAAATATTATTAAATTAAACAAAAATGTTCTTGCTTAGTAAAAAATTTTTTCTGATAATTTATTTAGTCTGACTAATTTTTGTATTTTGACAATGACATCCGATTTGGACGTCGAAACGTTAATAAAATCTTTTTTTAGTTAAATTGTGGCTCATTTCCCATTTAGAATAGTTGATTATAATAATTAACTTACGTATAAAAATTATTTTAGCAATATTTTGTACGTGTCATGTCAACTAAATACATATATTTATTTTGCTAACCTAAATATATACTTTTATTTTATACATTGATATATTACAATTAAGTTTGAAACATCTGAATAGTTCTGCTTCCCTTCCCTTAACAAATATTTTTCTATCAAACAAACACTAAACAAATCAAAATAGCATGTATTTACCAAAATATACAGTCACTGCGTACGTTAAATAATGACGTCACTGGCTTGATGAAGTTTAAATCGCGTGTATATACCATAGATATAACAGAATAGATTAGGCCAGTTCGAAAAATAGCGTAACGCGGAACAGTTCGGGTCGGTGGTCTATCTATCTCTCTCTACCGGCGCTTAGCTTTCTCTCTCTAGCATATGATGGCCGCCGCCTGTGTGTCACTGTCGTTCCGTTATTCCCACCTCTTGGTAGATACGCTCGCTCACGTCGCACGACAGACAAAGATAGCTAGACCACCGTACTTGATATCAGCGTTACACCCCGATGCAATGAGTGGCATATAACTAGCCTGATCTATTTTTTTTACATATCTCTGGTATATACCTAACTTTTTTATTTGCGTACACGTTAGCGTTTACCTAGACACAGCGAAATATAACCATAATAATAACTAATGTAAAACTAGGTGACGTCACGGGTCGTTCGAACTACTTTAAAATACCGAAGACTTTAAATTTGTACTTCTAAGTTATTATGAGGTTTTGAAGCGTGAAATTTTGGAAATCTCATTTTTATACAAAACTGAACATTATTATGTAATAAAAAAAATGTGCAAGTTCCCTATTATCATCGGTACAAACAATCCTTTAATTTTCATTCAACCAACTTTAATAGCTCGCAGGTATGTTGATTTGGTACTATAACTTGTAGCTAGTCTTCGGGGAGGTGCAATGAAAGAAATTTAAATTTAGCTTTAATTCGCCTAAATAATAATATCAGATGATTCCATACAGAAAACTCTCCCTACAAACGAAGACCGGAGATTCCTCAGATAATTTGAAGATAATTTAACCCAATTTACCTAGTCCGAAAATGCTTTCTAATAAGGGATCTAGAGCTCTTTAAATATGGCGTTTTGTAATTAGTTTTTTTTTAAATAGCTCCAGAACGCTTCTATTTCGAAAAACGAAAATTAGTACGCCTATTTATCTTCCAAAGATAAATCGATTCCACCCATTGTGAAATACAAATACCGGTCATAGGCGTCCGTTTTGGGTAGGACAACGGTTATTTTATCACATAACTTTTTTGTTATTAACTCTTCAGCAGTTCTGGCACTGGTTTATTAAATTGTGAGGTATTTTAGTACTAAAACGTACTCTTTCTTTAAGTAGGTAGGATGCACTGTTTTCTAAAAAAAAATCGATTTGAAAATTTTTCGTTTGTTGAATCCGAAAAAAAATTCACAAAAAATCTATTTAGAAAAACGAAAAATGGTACTTATCTTCCAGAGATAAATCGATTTCCTCAATTGCAAAATTCTATTACCGGTCATATGCGTCCGTTTTGGGTAAGTCAACGGTATTTTATCTAAGTTTTGTGTCTTTAATTTTTAAGCATTTTTGACACTTGATGATTAAGTTATGAGGTATTTCTAGTATTTTTAAAATTGAAAAAACGAAAAATTTTCTCATACATTTTTCTAAAAAACGGTGCATCCTACTGACTTAAAGCAAGAGTACCTTTTAGTACTAAAATACCTCACAATTTAATAATACAGTGTAAAAATGCTTAAAAGTTAAAGACAAAAAAGTTATGCTATAAAATAACCGTTACCTACCCGAAACGGGCGTCTATGACCAGTAATAGAAATTCGTAATTAATGGAATCGACCTACCTCTAGAAGATAAATAAGCGTACCAGTTTTCGTTTTTCTAAATAAAAGCGTTCTGGAGATATTTAAGAAAAACTAATTGCAAGATGCCATCTTCAAAGAGCTCTAGCTCCCTTAAGGAAGTATATTGAGACGAGGTGAATTGGGTAAAAGTATCTTAAAATTATTTGAGGAATCACTTGTCTTCATTTGTCGGTAGAGTTTCTGGACACCGTGTATAAGTTTGGTTAGCGTACGTACGAATTCATAAAAATTAAAAAAATAATGTTTCTATAGTTGATGAACTAATTCGTTAATGTATTTTGCTTAATGTTTTTGAGCATTAGTTAATGTATTTACTTTCCTTGGACTAATCCTATACTGATATTTGGACAAAAATAAAATTCATACTCTCCGTTTGTTTTTTATTATATTTACGTACTTTTTTGGTTCGGCGTTATATCGTATCTTTTTATTATTTCCATGGAAGGGATAAAAGTATAATATGAAAATACTACGGAATGTATAAATTTTTAACTGAATTACCGAGAAAATCTTCTTAGAATATTTTCTATACTCGTGTACATGTACATATAATAAGCCTTTGTCCTGCGGGTCGACATTCTCATAAAAACTATTATAAGAAAAGTTTTTGTACTGTTCACTATAGATCGAGTAATTTCAATGGCTAATAAAACCCTATAAAAACCTACTTAAGCGTAAGCAAAAATGTTGAATGGCTGTTTTTCTTAACATGTCAAGAATTAATATGGTCGCTTTGTTTGTTAATTTTTATTTTATTTCATACATGCTTACGATAAGAGTTCTAAGAATAAGTCTTTGATGGTGTAACTCCATTGACCACAACCTTTAGAACATTTCCATTAGGTAGTGATTGTTTTATGGTGATGTTTTTAACATAAAGGTTTAAGGTTCAACAGTAAAATCGTAGAAAGTATTAATGTGAAACAGACGAAGCCAGGAGAAAAATTACTAATAAATTAGATATATGTATTGTACATAATATTACGGCATAAACCAGGACATTTAGCACAAAATATATCGATTTTCAAATACAGCACCTAGAAAATTGCATGTTTTTGAACTATGTTCAGGATCATGTCAAGAAAAAGTCCAGAATAGAAAAATGGGTGCAGTTTCTTTTTAGAGTCCAAAAAATGCATCCAAAAGTGCATAATCATGTCAAAAGAGGTGTATTAAGGGCCAGATTTTGTTACTAGTGGGATTTTGAGGTCGCTGAATAACTCCAAGCTCCAGACGATAACAGCCTTAGCAATTACCTTTCAAAACTGTTCAAAAGTAACTGTTAATTAGAATTTTAAATAAATAAGGTAAATAAGTTTTAAGAATATTAAATAACTACGTGTATATTATGTATTTTATTTCAATTTATGCATATACTATACCTTAAAGCACCTGATTTATTTAATTTTGGAGTTTAATTTCTCGACAAAACCTCGTCCAGAGAAAAAGTACAGTGTACAACACATGAGAAAATGACATATTTACCCCCCCTCGCTTGATTTGCGGCCCTCGCCTCGTGGCAAGAAATTTCTGTGCTCGTGAAAAATATGTATTTTTCCTCACTTGTTGTACAATATACTATTTTCTTTGTATTTGAAATATAAGATAGCTTTAATGTTCTTTCATTTCCAATTTGTAAAATTTAATTTGATCAATTAGTTACAAAAATATATGTTAAACTCATAGCATATGATGCGATAGAGTGCGCCAATGTTTGTGAGAGGGGTGACTTAAAGGAGCATTATAAAGGAAATTATACCTAGAAGGTGTAGATTTCATTTTAGAAAAATCTTTACAAAAGGTTTTTTTATTTTCTGAATTTTTCAATGGTCAGTATTTTTCTAAAATTTATATTTTCCTAGGTATTTAAAAAATACCTAATTTCGCAGCCCATTTTTTTATTAATAAATTAAGCAGTCACTTTTGTAGTAGAACAGTTTGATATGTTGTTTATTATACATTTCTTAATGAAATTGTAAAAAAAATTATCTTATTTGATTTTTTCCATAAGTATAAACTCCATTGGCTCCACTATACTATATTTTGAGATTTATCGAAAAATTTTATGCATTTCTTTTCCCATACTAATGAGTGCATGTGAGATACTTTACTGCTATTAGTATATGTATACAATATTGATGAATGAAATGCCCAACCGTTTCCTTTATAGTCTAAGAGCTAGAGGCGAGAAATCATCGTCATAAGTAATATGGAGTTTGGCATGTGAAATGTGTCTATTGTATGTTGATAATTATGACCCCTTTCAGGCTGACACCTCAGTGGATACAGGGAGTGGCAATAAGGGATGAAAGGGGAAAGTTAACGCAGTCATTAAAGGTTTTCACCTCCTATTTTGTTAAACCTCCATCGATTTACATGAAAATGGGTGAGTAGTTAGAGCATACCTCAAGAAATAAAACTGATATGGTGCCAACGTGCGCTTTTACCCTGGGGGTGGATGCCACCCCTTCTCAGAGGTGAAAACAATTTTATTAAAAATAACCCCACCAATCTATAGAGGGACAAATTTTAAGCAAAATTTATTACCTCTGATTATTAAAATAAATCAATACTTTTTGATTTATTAAAGATCAAAAATTTGAATTTTTCGTGAAATAAATGCATGATGTAAAGCGGTTTTTCGTAAATAATTCAAAAACTGTAAGTTTTATCAAAATAGTTGTTATTATCACCAAAATTGAAGATAATAAAAAATTAAAGAGATTTCGTATTCGAAAAACTTTTGAGAATTAATAAAAAGTGAGTTATAGGTGATGGAATGTATATTTTTTTTCGGCTAGTACCCAAATCTATGTAATCGATCAAATAACGGTAAAACGGTGCATTTTATAAAATATATTTACTTAACACTTGTCAAAGTACTTAGAAATATGTATCAAATGAGCTCCCGGAAAAGTTGATACCATTAAACATTATGCTACAAACATTTTTCAAAGTTTAGGCTCCAAAAATTTGGAGCTTAATTATTATATTATTTATATAAGTTTTTAAAATTGTTTTAAGACATTTATATAAAATATAGCAAAAATGTATTTGAATATTATGTCAAATGTGCCCATTATTGGACACCCTCAGTTTCTGTATATATTCAGTTTATACAGGGGCGGTTCTAGACCAAAAAAAGTGGGGGGCAAGGGAACCCAACCGCTGAATAAACAAGATAACGTGCCTTTTTAACGAAAATTATAGTACAAAAGTACTGTAAAAACTGAAGGGGAAGGGGCAGCTGCCCCCCTGCTCCTAGCTAGAACCGCCACTAAGGTTATGTCGATAGAAAAAATTCAATTAAATATCGAAATAATATAAAAATAATATTTTAGTAACATACATTTAATTAATAAAAATATGTTCTTTTTATCATTCGTAACTTCACGCATGTGCTCTTAAATTGACGCTATTGTATAGGTACTTGCTACTGTCATTTCGGAGTCGGCGTTTGTATTGAATATATCCATTTCAATCTGAGCTATATCAACATCTTTTACGAGCACGATACATTACAAGTATTTGGTTGAACGACTATAAAAAAAATCCAACAGATTTGGTTATTGAACAAAATGGTTGGGAACTTGCTGAAGATAACACATATAAATTCAAATGGTTTGAAGGGCCTCAAATGCCAGAGATTGTTAGAGATATTATTTTTGAGAATGAAACAGACGATGAGATGGATGATGAGCAAGCTGATGATGACATTCATAATAGCGAAAGTGATGAAAATAATTATGATAGCGATTTTAGTGAATGTGACAGCGAAAGTGAAAAATAAATAGTATTTTCAACGAAAATTTTGATTTCGTTAATAAATTCGCAAAGTCCGTTCGTTCGTTCCTGCGTTGCCACCCCTGCAATATCTGGAGCTTATGTACCGATGTCAATGTAGTTTTGTCTCCTGAATCCAAATCTTTAAACGGCATTTCAATATCTCAAACCATCTTCGAGATAACCGACCTCAAAGACAAATTGCATCTCGGGACAGCAATTCATGATTTTTTTGCAATTTTAAATAGCGAGATAATTCTACAATGGAGACACTGTACGTAAAAAATGTTAATGATTATTTCATTCATAGGAGATTCTGACCAATAGAAAGCTACAGAAATCTTAATTAAATCGATAATTTTTGATAATCTCCCGTCGTTAAGTATATTACGTCAGATGCCCTTCGTTGCTACGAAAAAATACATTCAGTGACATTAATGACAATTAATGTTTTAAAAATTATAAAAGTGATGACTTTCAATCGTCAAATATTTATAAAAACTTTGTGTTTAATGGTACTTACATAAATAAATTACAATAAAATTTTGCTTTTGAACAGTTTTATTCATGAAATAATCGCAACAAATTGCACTCGACCTCTGAAATTAATATAGAATTTTTGCTCTCGTGACACTTTGACATAATTTCACTCGCCTTCGGCTCGTGAAATTAAAACTGCCAAAGTGTCACTCGGGAAAAATTCAATAATTTCAGAGCTCTTGTGCAATTACTACTGAAAATTTCATATTATTTCAAAAATATATTACTTCATATAAACTGTAAAAAATTGAAATATCAAATAAATAAATATTACTTATTAATTTTAATGTAAGTAATGTTAAATGGCAGGTTACAAATTTTTGGTGCTGTCTACCCAATGATTTATGTATTATGTATATTATATTGTATAATATACAGTGTGTCTACTTAAGTTGGACACATATATTATGGGACACTTTTTTATTTTTAATTTTACGAAATAAAGTTATAATTCTAAATTCATAAAAAGTTCTGCATCGTCTAAAACCTACGATCCAATCATCAGATAGCAAATTTTATCTATAATATAAAAGGTATTTTAAAAAATATGAATTTCGCTCAAGATTAAAGTACCTTTTTTTCACACTGTTGTAAATTATTGTTACTACGAAAAATTGTTTGGAATTAAAAACTGTGTTCTAATATATGCAATAGTTGTTATTATTATAATTAAATAATTAATAATTATTATAATAATGTAACTATTATCTACATTCTTCTAATAAAAAGAAAATATTTAATTTTTTCTCAAATTAGAGATACCTACCAATCATCATTTTCATTTATAACTATTTTATTATTAATTTTATGAACAAAAATTATTCTTCATAAAAAGATCTGCACGGTCTAAAATCCAAGATGCAGTCATAAACATAAGATTATATAAAATTGTATCGATTTTAGTCGATGTGTAAAAAATATGAATTTCGCTCAAGAAATTCGCTCAGTAAAGTGCCTTTATAGATCACAATATTTAAATAGTAGGATATAATTGCACATTATACATAATTTTTAATTTTAAACAACTTTTCATAATAGCAATTTTCCATATTAGGAATTTAAATACAATTTAAATACAATTTAAAAACAAAGTTTTCGTTATAATAATGCTCGCATTTTTAACTTGTTATATTTAAATTGTAATAAAACGAACATGATAATAAATTATAATCCTAACTTCATTCCCGAAATTCCTTTAAAAATTATTCTGTTAACAAATTTCAAAATAAATATATAAATAGCGTATGTTTTATTTTTCACTTTTTCCTAAAAACTCGAAAGGGTTCTCTTATTTTCATCATCACTTGCTTAGCTTTGATGTTATAAACTTCATCTGGAGCTCACTTGATAGGTATTCTTGAGTACTTTCAAGATGCAGTCATAAACATAAGATTATATAAAATTGTATCGATTTTAGTCGATGTGTAAAAAATATGAATTTCGCTCAAGAAATTCGCTCAGTAAAGTGCCTTTATAGCTCACAATATTTAAATAGTAGGATATAATTGCACATTATACATAATTTTTAATTTTAAACAACTTTTCATAATAGCAATTTTCCATATTAGGAATTTAAATACATAAAAAACAAAGTTTTCGTTATAATAATGCTCGCATTTTTAACTTGTTATATTTAAACTGTAATAAAACGAACATGATAATAAATTATAATCCTAACTTCATTCCCGAAATTCCTTTAAAAATTATTCTGTTAACAAATTTCAAAATAAATATATAAATAGCGTATGTTTTAATTTTCACTTTTTCCTAAAAACTCGAAAGGGTTCTCTTATTTTCATCATCACTTGCTTAGCTTTGATGTTATAAACTTCATCTGGAGCTCACTTAATAGGTATTCTTGAGTACTTTGACAAGTGTTGAGTAAATACATTTTATAAAATGCACCGTTTTCCCGTTATTTGGGCTTGAATACTTAGATTTGGGTACTAGCCGAAAAAAATTTTCATTCCATCACCTATAACTCACTTTTTATTAATTCTCAAAGGTTTTTCGAATAATAAATCTCTTTTATTTTTTATTATATTCAATTTTGTTAATCATAACTATTTTGATAAAACTTACAGTTTTTGAATTATTCACGAAAAACCGCTTTACATTATTCATTTATTTCACGAAAAATTCAAATCTTTGATCTTTAATAACTCAAAAAGTATTGATTTATTTTAATAATTAGAAGTAACAAATTTTGCTTAAAATTTGTCCCTCTATCGATTAGTGGGTTTATTTTTAATAAAATAGTTTTCACCCCCGAGAAGGGGTGGCATCCACCCCCAGGGTAAAAGCGCACGTTGGCACTATATCAGTTTTGTTTCTTTAGTTATGCTCTAACTACTCGCCAATTTTCATACAATTCGATGGAAGTTTAACAAAATAGAAGGTGAAAACATTTAATGACTGCACTAACTTTCCCCTTTCATCCCTTATTGCTACTTCCTGTATCCACTGAGGTGTCAGCCTGAAAGGGGTCATAGTTATCAATATACAATAGACACATTTCACATGCCAAACTCCATATTACTTATGACGATGATTTCTCGCCTCTAGCTCTCCGTCTATTATAAGTGTATTCAATCTCCAAAGTATTATCAATTGATATTTTTAACAATAAAATTTAAACTACATTGTAGGTATAAACTATCAAACCAGAATTGCATCTATTATACTACAAAAAAACGTCTCTTTCACCAAGTTCCCAAACAAATTTTGATGTTGAAACTCTTCGCCCATTCACAAAACAAACTTTAATAGCGTAGGCAGTAGGCATAAAAGTTTTTATAACCTTTAGTGTCCATGATGATGTCGGTTTATTGTTAGATAGAATATTACATCACTTGTGTGTCTAATGTTACGGTTATTTACGACGTATGAGTATGAACCTGTGAATTTTGATCTAACGGTTTCTTTTTCAGTTTACTCTCTTTAATTTAAGTAATTATCGTTAAAAAGGGAAACCTACAGTTAAAATATTCTCTTTTGATCTCGACAGGTCGCGAAGATCTAGTGCTATAGTCCTGGATCCTGCGTACCAAAAAAAAGTTCATTAATATCAAGCTGAAAATTTGTTCATAGCTTAACAGTGTTGAGTCGAACAAACTTTGATGTATGGGAACACTGGGGAAGCTTTAATTGTGGAATGTGATAAACATGCCATCCTGAGAAGTTTATGATTGTGGAGACCAGCAGGTTTTTTAAAGATTATTCAATAGCCAACGTTATATAATACATGTATATGAAAAAATGTTTGTCCGGCAAAAATGTAAGGCATTTTAATAGGTCCCACACTTAGAACATGTCAACTGACGGGAATTATGACAGACTAGCAATCTGATTTTTACGTAAAAGTTTAATGAAAGGGTAACAAAATCAACTGGAAGTTCTGTCCGACAAAATTCATGGGATGTTTTCGTAGTCCGACAAAATTCATGGGACGTTTTTGTAGTCCGACTTTTCGCAGTTAGCATTTTTGTTTCGAAGTCAGCATTTTTGTCAGGTTTCGAAGGTTCTAGGTTTCCTGGTTTCTTGGAATGTATTTCTTCGTTACGTTTTGCTTTTTATGTTATTTGGAAAAGTATTTACTAGGTTATTTTACATAGTATATAAACGATAGAGTACAATTTACATGTTTGTGACTACGTACACAGTTTAATCTTATTCTTGATTCAAGAGATCAGCAGAATTTTTGTTAATGACTGTAGCTTCTATTATTCAAATATTAAAATTATTAAGCTATTAATTATTTTTTTTTGTTACAGGCATCCTCAATAAAAAACTAGAAGTAGCAAGGCCGAAACGCATTAGCGAACTACCTGATAAATTGCTGATGTCAGGAATTAATTTACCTGGTAAGTAAAATATTTTTGCTAGTTTTTTTTGGCTTTTTTATCTCATCAAATGTAGCTTCGTTTAAGCTACATTGAGTAGTTTGGTATTGACAGTAACTCAACATTAAATTTTATACGGAAGATACTGTGATAAATATTATTTATCAATGACATTTCTATACTATAAATAAATCTGATATGAATAATCACTGCGAACTATTAAACAGTTTAAGTCATGGTACAACTTGTTTAGTGGTCTTTAACAAAAAGCAAATTTGGAAAATAATATAAGTAGGGATTTAAGTTTAGCTAAACAAATCATTTGTGACAATAACTTATACCTAACTATGTGTTGGTATTCTTTAACTTTAACTAAGTACGGTTTGACCACTTTCTAATTTCGTCTAGTGGTCATGACTGCTAACCAAAGTAATACAGTAACTGCAGAAATTAACAGACGTTTATATCTAGCAAATAGATCATTACTATGGAATAAAGAAACTTTTAACATCAGAACATTTTAAAATACAGAACTCTAATCAAGCCCGTCCTCAGGTACGCGTCAGAAACGTGGGAGATAACAAAAAGTGATGAAGAACGCAAGCTTCTTAGTTTTCACTCCACCTTAGTCCAATTTTTCATGTTCTCTCGTTGTTGCTCTTTTCCAGCTGTTGTCCGGTCCTCCTCTCGTTCTTTTCCCCTCTCGTTGGCATTCAGTCTTGCTATGTTTCTTTGATCTTTCATAAAGTGTAACCAGTCATTAGTAGATATGTTATTTTCCTTTGTTCTTTGTTCTTTCCCATAGTTCTGTATTAGTTATTCTGTTGAGCCATTATATTTTCAGAATTTTTCTTAAAAGTTTGTTTACAAAAGTTGTTTAATTGTATTTTCTTCCTGATTTCATGTTTCTGCTCCGTAGAATAGTATACTTTTGATGCAACTATTAAAGATTTTAATTTTTGTTGTTGGGGAAAAAGGGATCAATATAGCCATGAACAGAAGAAATATAGAAATAGGTTCATGGCAAAACAGAAAACAATGACGTTCGAATTGCGATAAATGATCTGTGATGCTGTAAAACAGTCGCTATATGTATATATAATTTTTGTTGTTTTCTTCGATATTTCGTTTGTTTGCTAAATTATATTTCAAATCTGTATATAATTTTTACACTCCCGCTCCCTTTTACACCCCGTTCTAACTGTTTGAATAGGCTCTAACTCTTCGATAGTCATTTCTTTTTGTCAATATCCAATCTATCATAATACGGAATAGGATAGAGGATAATACCTACACACTATACAACCCTGTTTAACTCCACTTTCTATGTAGACCAGGGCGCATCTGTAAAAATATTAGTACATTTGGACGTTGAGAGGTGACTCAAATTTTTTTGCAGAAATTGCTTGAAAATAACTCAAATAATAATATTTGAGTTATCCTCCCTCTCAAAAAGGTCCGGAACATTGTTTAAATAATCAAAATGTCAAAAAGTGAGGGAAAACTTCGATTTTTTTCATCATTTTTTGATTATAACTTTAAAAGTGTTCATTTTCGAGAAAAGTTGTACTGACAAAAAAGTTGTGTAATTAAATTTCCTACAATATAAAATTGGCTAAAAATTTAAAAATAGTCACCCTTGTTGCAAAATAGCAATAATTGCGAAAAAACCATACAAAAACAAGTATTCGCATTTTACGTTTTTCAACCATTTATGCTACACTTAGGACCTTCATATTTCACTCAGAAAAACTTTATGATACAGTAAAATAATACTGTAAATTTCATTAAGATCGGTTCAATAGATTTTGCAAAATAAATTTTTCAATTCAGCTTTCGCAAAAAAAATCATTTTTTTCAAAATGTTACAGGACTGAAAATAAAGCAGATAGCAAGTTGAATTATTTTGCGTATAGAAGTGTACTGTACCTTTCATTTGCAATTTGCAAAATTAAAATCAATTAACTACCACGGAGTCAGGAATTTTTTAAATAAACATTAATTATTGGTGCTACGCGCAGGACAGCGGATAGTTTGCTCTGATTGGGCATTCCAATGACCTTTAATAATGATTGATACATTTTAATTTTTATTACATTTTGATATAAGTAAATAAAGTTGTTTATTGCAAAATAAAAACACATACTCTATCCTTTGAAATAACACTTTTTTTAGCAAAAACTTTCTTTGTTTATATATTTTAACTTAAAGAATAAAAGTTTATTATTTTTAAACATATGCAATTGTTTAAACAATATTTCACAAACAATAATAAAATTAGTTTGATTTTTGTGGAATTAAAATATTAAAATGCAACAAAATATACAGTAAGAAAATAATATAGTACATAAAGATTGGAAGAAATTTTGGTGGAAATCAACTTGTGTGAATCGAACACCGCTGTCCTGCGCATAGCACCAAAAATGAATGTTTATTTAAAAAATTTCCTGACGCTGTGGTAATTAATCGATTTTAATTTTGCAAATTGCAAATGAAAGGTACAGTACACTTCTATAAGCAAAAAAAATCAACTTGCTATCTGCTTTGTTTTCAGTCCTGCAACATTAAAAAAAAAAGAATTTTTTTTGCGAAAGCTGGATTGCAAAATTTATTTTGCAAAATCTATTAAACTGATCTTAATGAAATTCACAGTGTTGTTTTACTATATCATAAAGTTTTTCTGGGTAAAATATAAAGATTCTAAGTGTAGCATAAATGGTTTAAAAACGTAAAATGCGAAGACTTGTTTTTGTATGGTTTTTTTCGCAATTATTGCTATTATGCAACAAGGGTGACTATTTTTTAAATTGTTAACAATTCTATATTGTAGGAAATTTAATTACGCAACTTTTATATCAGTGCAACTTTTTTCATAAATGAATAGTTTTAAAGTTATAATTAAAAAATCAATAAAAAATCGAATTTTTCCTTCATATTTTGACATTTTGAATATTTAAACAATGTTCCGGATCATTTTGATTGGGAGGATAACTCAAATATTAATATTTTTATTATTTTCAAGCAATTTCTGCAAAAAAATTTGAGTCACCTCTCAACGTCCATCTCAAAACAGATGCGCCCTGGACTAATGGCTATTTCTTCTGTTACTTCACCTCAATTTTCCAGTATGGCTGTGTATCCTTCGTAGAATAGTTTAATAAAGTTAATAATTTTTAATGGTATCCCATATATAATCTAAAGATTTTCCACATCTGTATCCCATTTACACGATCAAAGGCCTTTTCGAAGTCGACAAAACTCACAACAATTTATTCCATTCCTTTGTTTGTTACAAGTTAATTCTAAGAGTGCAAAAGTGGTCAATGGTGGAAAGTTTGACACGGAAGCTTAGTTGTTTTTCAGTTTTTTTTATCTAGTTCCGGTTTCAATCTTTCCAATATGATTTTGGTCAACACTTTGGATGGGGCACTTAGTAGTGTTATTGTACGCCAATTGTTGCATCCACTCAGGTTTTTTTAATTTTAATTAACATTCCATTCTTCCACTCCTTTGGTAATTCTTCGTCAGTTCATATTTTGTTTAAACCTTTATGTAACATTTCTATTGATTGCTACGTAGTTACATTTATTAGGTCAATGGGTATATTGTCGATTTCTGCTGCTTTGTCATTTTTTAGAAGTTTTAGTGGGTTTCCAATTTCTTCCCTTGTTATTTCTCCAATATTCACTTCTAGCCCTGGTGATTCTACTTCATCTTCTACGATTTGGATTATTTCATGTTTAGCACATCTTTCTTCGAAGTATTCCTTCCATCTTTGTATTATTTCTTTCTCATTTTTTATTCTGTTTCCTTGTTTATCCTTTAATTCTTGTATATTTCTCTGTGCTTTTACTGTTATGTTTCGTGTGATCGTATATTGTGTTCATAGGTAATTTTCTATCGCTGCTTTGTGTGGTATATTTAGCCTCTCATTTATATAGTTTGTGTTGTTTTCTGGCTTTTTTCTTACTTCTGCGTTTTTGCCTTGTATTCCCTTTTAACTGCTCTCTCTTCTTCCGATCCTTCGTTTTGTAGAATTTCTTCTTATATTTTTCTTCTTTCTTCTTTCAGTAATAAAGTATAATATGTAATTATCCATTTTTTATTGTTTCTTCTTTTTAATGCGATTGTTTCTTTTGTTGTATTTATCATTACTTTTTTAAAATGATTCCATGTTTCTTTGGCTGACTCTCTAGTGTATTGTAATACTGTTCAGTTAATTGCCAATTTCTCACAATTTATTTCTTATACATTCTCGTTTTAGGGCATCGACATTGTATTTGTTCTTTCTGTTGCTTTTTGTTCTTTTATCTCTGGCTAAATTCATTTTTAATCTAGCTTTGACTAGTATGTGGTCTGACTCCACGAATTACCCATATATTCCCTAGTAAAAAAGAGTTAAATAGCATGCTAAACAATGTTTTCATTAAAGAAAATAAACTTTCTACTTTCGTTTTTATTTGCATTTACGTTACATTAAACCAAAAAGAATGAGATGTTTTTTGGCCAAACCAGTAGGTACAGACATAAGGAAACTAATTAATTCAATAAGCGTTTTATCTCTTTAAATTACTAACTGAAAATTTATCGACAATTTCGAGTCGAAAAAAGTTGAGCGGATCGACTTTTAAACTCACACCAAACATAGAATTCAGAAAGATTTATGGTGTTCTCACTCATTATCGACGTGATCTAAATGGTCATACTAGGTGCTTCAAGACTCCTTGTTAAATTCTTATAGCTGGCGTTAATATCCCGGAAGCCTAAGTAATTACATTATTCCAATTATTTGTTTAACAGCAAACGAATACATAAAAAAGCAAAAAGAAGAGTAATGTATAATGTAAATCCATTTCATCTAAATTTATAACATAAATTAATTTAACATAGAAAAAATCATATATAGTATATTATGCCAATTTAATACAGTAAATAATAGGGGAGTGCATTTAGATTTTCACTTCGGAAAAAATCAAACAAGATAAAACTTTTTGTAATTTCATTAAGAAATGTTTAATAAACAACATATCAAAAAGTTCTACTCGAGAAGTAGAACTTCATTTTTTATTAAACAAATGAACAGCGAAATTAGATGTTTTTTTAAATAACTCCGAAAATATAATTTTTAGAAAAAAACTGACTTGACCAATGAAAAATTCAGAAAATTTTACAAAAAAACCTTATATAAAGATTTTTCTAAAATTAAATCTCTAGCTTCTGTAATTTTTTATTTATAACGCTAAAGTCACCCTTCTCACACACATTGGCGCACTGTAAACTAGCGTTGGAAGAAGTGCACGGTTGAGTTTTTTTAATGTAATTCTTTAACTAAGGGACCAAAAGAAATTTTACAAATTGGACATGAAAGAAGATGAAATAAACTATCTTATGGTTGTAATAAAAAGAAATAAAATGTATGCACATAAGTACGGTGTGGGCGGAAATTGAGCCTTACATGAATTTTGTTAAAAAATGATTTAAAAATGTGTAACTACTATAATTTTACTTATAAAACTCTCAAATTTGCACAACTTAACTCTCAATTATCTTACTAAACGATGTTTTATTAAAAAAAAATCTCAAAAATTTAATTCAAATAATACGATGTCTCAAAAAGTGTAATTTTTGAAAACTTCGTAGTTTTACAGAATTCTCACCAATTTAAGACGGTATTACTCAAGTTTGAATAAATCTAATACAATTTTTTTGCTATTTTTTTAAAGCTCGGGATGTAATCTTTAAAAAACACTGAATTATTTTAGTTTAAAAATGAAATGAATAATTTATTTTTGAGAAAACTAAGAAAGATAACAAAAATGTAATACAAAAACCGAAAATTACCAGCTGAAAAAATGTATATACAGAGTGATCAAAACTTTTTGCTGTAAAACTTACCTAAAATACATTTAATAATAAGCTTCAACAATAATAAATGTTACAACCATCAAATATCAAATTTTGTTAATTTTGTACGAGGTATGTCAAAAAATATGAAATTCACTCAAGAGTAAAGTACCTTTATATTTCACAATATCGAAAATTTTTATAAAGGAAAGTTGTTTAGAATTAAAAAATATGTTCCAATATGTAATTAATACATTTTAATTTTTAATATTATTGTGAAAATTATTTGTTTATCTTTTTTTTAAGAATGAAATTCCATATTTGTTTGATTGGATTCTACTTGTTTTTCATTTAAATATCCGCCATTTTGGATCCGCCATTTTGAAATTTAAGTTTTTAATCTTTAATTCAGATTCAACAACCTGTTACAAATAAAGACAATAAATGTTTTAGAAAAATGTTCTTTTTAGAAAATCCCCATTTTGGATCCGCCATTTTATAGTTTATAATGTTAACATTTAAGTTAGGTTTATCAAAGCATTCAAAAATAAATATATGTAGAAATAAATACATTTTGTAAAGAAATTATAATTTTACAACTATTTTTTAAGTTATCCTCCATTTTGTATCTGTCATTTTATAATTTAAATGATCAAAATTTGATTCAGGTTCAGCAACCTCTCAAAAATATCCACATATATGCAAACAAACACGTTTTATACAAAAAATTCGGATTTAACAACTACTTTTTAAGGATTTTTAGGAAAAAATTCGCCATTTTGAATCCGCCATTTTGAATTTGAAAATTGTAATGTCAGATTCGGGTTCAGCATAATCAAAATTAAAATAAAAACATTTTTTATCAAAATAAAATGTTGAATTCACCCATATTCTTAACATTATTTATACAAAACAATTGTTATTGTTTAAACAATTAATAAACAATTAGCGGCGAAATTTGTGAGTAGAACTTTTTACTTTAACATATTTATAAACTAACAAAAAAGTTTTAGAAAAATATAACCTTGTTTGATTTTTTCCGAAACATTGTGTGTGTGTGTGTGTGTGTGTGTGTGTGTGTGTGTGTGTGTGTGTGTGTGTGTGTGTGTGTGTGTGTGTGTGTGTGTGTGTGTGTGTGTGTGTGTGTGTGTGTGTGTGTGTGTGTGTGTGTGTGTGTGTGTGTGTGTGTGTGTGTGTGTGTGTGTGTGTGTGTGTGTGTGTGTGTGTGTGTGTGTGTGTGTGTGTGTGTGTGTGTGTGTGTGTGTGTGTGTGTGTGTGTGTGTGTGTGTGTGTGTGTGTGTGTGTGTGTGTGTGTGTGTGTGTGTGTGTGTGTGTGTGTGTGTGTGTGTGTGTGTGTGTGTGTGTGTGTGTGTGTGTGTGTGTGTGTGTGTGTGTGTGTGTGTGTGTGTGTGTGTGTGTGTGTGTGTGTGTGTGTGTGTGTGTGTGTGTGTGTGTGTGTGTGTGTGTGTGTGTGTGTGTGTGTGTGTGTGTGTGTGTGTGTGTGTGTGTGTGTGTGTGTGTGTGTGTGTGTGTGTGTGTGTGTGTGTGTGTGTGTGTGTGTGTGTGTGTGTGTGTGTGTGTGTGTGTGTGTGTGTGTGTGTGTGTGTGTGTGTGTGTGTGTGTGTGTGTGTGTGTGTGTGTGTGTGTGTGTGTGTGTGTGTGTGTGTGTGTGTGTGTGTGTGTGTGTGTGTGTGTGTGTGTGTGTGTGTGTGTGTGTGTGTGTGTGTGTGTGTGTGTGTGTGTGTGTGTGTGTGTGTGTGTGTGTGTGTGTGTGTGTGTGTGTGTGTGTGTGTGTGTGTGTGTGTGTGTGTGTGTGTGTGTGTGTGTGTGTGTGTGTGTGTGTGTGTGTGTGTGTGTGTGTGTGTGTGTGTGTGTGTGTGTGTGTGTGTGTGTGTGTGTGTGTGTGTGTGTGTGTGTGTGTGTGTGTGTGTGTGTGTGTGTGTGTGTGTGTGTGTGTGTGTGTGTGTGTGTGTGTGTGTGTGTGTGTGTGTGTGTGTGTGTGTGTGTGTGTGTGTGTGTGTGTGTGTGTGTGTGTGTGTGTGTGTGTGTGTGTGTGTGTGTGTGTGTGTGTGTGTGTGTGTGTGTGTGTGTGTGTGTGTGTGTGTGTGTGTGTGTGTGTGTGTGTGTGTGTGTGTGTGTGTGTGTGTGTGTGTGTGTGTGTGTGTGTGTGTGTGTGTGTGTGTGTGTGTGTGTGTGTGTGTGTGTGTGTGTGTGTGTGTGTGTGTGTGTGTGTGTGTGTGTGTGTGTGTGTGTGTGTGTGTGTGTGTGTGTGTGTGTGTGTGTGTGTGTGTGTGTGTGTGTGTGTGTGTGTGTGTGTGTGTGTGTGTGTGTGTGTGTGTGTGTGTGTGTGTGTGTGTGTGTGTGTGTGTGTGTGTGTGTGTGTGTGTGTGTGTGTGTGTGTGTGTGTGTGTGTGTGTGTGTGTGTGTGTGTGTGTGTGTGTGTGTGTGTGTGTGTGTGTGTGTGTGTGTGTGTGTGTGTGTGTGTGTGTGTGTGTGTGTGTGTGTGTGTGTGTGTGTGTGTGTGTGTGTGTGTGTGTGTGTGTGTGTGTGTGTGTGTGTGTGTGTGTGTGTGTGTGTGTGTGTGTGTGTGTGTGTGTGTGTGTGTGTGTGTGTGTGTGTGTGTGTGTGTGTGTGTGTGTGTGTGTGTGTGTGTGTGTGTGTGTGTGTGTGTGTGTGTGTGTGTGTGTGTGTGTGTGTGTGTGTGTGTGTGTGTGTGTGTGTGTGTGTGTGTGTGTGTGTGTGTGTGTGTGTGTGTGTGTGTGTGTGTGTGTGTGTGTGTGTGTGTGTGTGTGTGTGTGTGTGTGTGTGTGTGTGTGTGTGTGTGTGTGTGTGTGTGTGTGTGTGTGTGTGTGTGTGTGTGTGTGTGTGTGTGTGTGTGTGTGTGTGTGTGTGTGTGTGTGTGTGTGTGTGTGTGTGTGTGTGTGTGTGTGTGTGTGTGTGTGTGTGTGTGTGTGTGTGTGTGTGTGTGTGTGTGTGTGTGTGTGTGTGTGTGTGTGTGTGTGTGTGTGTGTGTGTGTGTGTGTGTGTGTGTGTGTGTGTGTGTGTGTGTGTGTGTGTGTGTGTGTGTGTGTGTGTGTGTGTGTGTGTGTGTGTGTGTGTGTGTGTGTGTGTGTGTGTGTGTGTGTGTGTGTGTGTGTGTGTGTGTGTGTGTGTGTGTGTGTGTGTGTGTGTGTGTGTGTGTGTGTGTGTGTGTGTGTGTGTGTGTGTGTGTGTGTGTGTGTGTGTGTGTGTGTGTGTGTGTGTGTGTGTGTGTGTGTGTGTGTGTGTGTGTGTGTGTGTGTGTGTGTGTGTGTGTGTGTGTGTGTGTGTGTGTGTGTGTGTGTGTGTGTGTGTGTGTGTGTGTGTGTGTGTGTGTGAAAAAATGGCTTGGATGCGGGTCCGTTAGCCACAGATTTTTATTTTATTTTTACCTCAATTTCCGAAACATTGTATCTTTTCGTTCTAATTGCACTCCCCTATAAAGGTTTTAATATAATTATTATCAGTGACAGCGCCAGAGGAAAGCACGAAAGGCATTAAGAGGAATTGAGAAATAAGTAGTAACATAAGAGATTTATGCTGATGACACAGTGATTCTCGTGAGTAGCATGGAGGAGTTGCCTGATGAGTAAGATACAAAGAACAAGTGCACAATGCGGGCTCAAACTTCTTCTTCTTTTTGTGACGTCTTTTAACGAAGGTTGGCGATCACTTTTAAACACTTTTCTTTCTTTTGCAACGTGAAATATCTGTTCAATTCTGAAGTTAGTCCAATGTCTGATATTCCTTAGTCAAGATTTCTTCTTTCTTCCCAAGCCTTTTTTCTCTCTACTTTTTCTTGCATGATGCCGTGTAGCAGAGGTTATTTATCTTTACAAGGTATGTGACCGACATACGATGTTTTTCTTATTTTAGTTGTGTTCATAAGCTTCCTGCCATGTCCAATTCGTCTTAACACTTCTTCGTTTGAGACTTTTGCAGTCCAAGGAATTTTCACAATACGCCTATATAGCCACATTTCGAATGCCTATAATATTTTTACGGATTAGATTTTTAGAGTCCAAGCTTCTAACCCATATAGTACTTGCCACCAAACATAACATTCGATGAACCTCAATCTAATGGCCATACTCAATTTCTTATTTGTAAACATTGACTTTTATTTTATAAATCCTTTTCGAGCTATTTCTATTCTGACCTTTATCTCATCTTGATCTAACTCTGAGTTTATAATTGCTCCGAGTTATTTATACTTGTCGACCCTCTCTATCGGTTTATCCTCCAATGTCAGATGTATGTTGTCAACAGGGTTTATTGAGATCACCATGTATTTGGTTTTATTTATATTCATTGTTAGTCCCATCTTTTTGCTTTTTTTATTAATGATTTGTAGGATGATTTGTAAATCGTCTATTCTATACGCTCTGCCATGATTGCGGTATCGTCTGTCAATCTTATGTTATTAATAATGCTCTCTCCAATCCTTACACCTTCAGTTCTTTTCCACAGTGCCTCCTGAAATATTAGTTGGGAATACACATTAAATAATTGTGGCGACAACACGCAGCCCTGTCTGACTCTTTAAATTTCCACTTGGTTTGTCTCACTATCGTCTACCCGTACAACCGCTGTTTGATTGTAGTATAGATTTTTGATTAATTTAATATCCTTGGGATTTAGGTGTATGTGTATCAATGCATGTATGAGTTTACCATGTTGAACTCTGTCAAAATACGTTTTTATATTCCCTGCATTTTTGTAATAGTACCGTCATTACAAAATGACAAAATGCCTCTCTTGTTACCATTCCACCTCTAAATCCAAACTGTGTTGTCTAATTATTCTTCACATTTTCAACGAAAACTTTTCGTTTATAAATTCGCAAAAGTGTGTGTGTTATTACGTTGCCGCTCCTGAAATATCTAGAGGCCACCTAGCGATGGATTCCTATGTAGTTTTGTCTTCTGAATCCAAATATGAAAACGGCATTTCGCTATCTCTAACCATCTTCGAGATATCCGACCTCAAAGTCGTCATTGTTACGTCACAAGCCTCCTTTAAATTGACATTTTCTTCCGACATAGAAACGTCAACTCTACTTTGTTTTCTTTTGATGCAACTAAACGTCAACATAAAATTGAAATGTCACATAAACAAATTTTATTTATGTTAATGTAATGTTAAATTACACTTCACTATTTTCAAGAAAAACTGTTTATTTTGTATTTATTTATTTTTATTAGATATCAAATCTATATTATACGAGGTATATCAAAAAATATCAAGTTCGATCAAGATTAAAGTTTTTTTATTTTTCGCAATATTGAAAAGTGTTATAATAAAAAGTTGTTTGGAGTTAAATACTATGTTCTAATATGCAATTACTTGTACATCCTCCAAAAGATAAAAAAAATATTTGAAAATTTTTCTCAAATTACGAATACCAATATCATTTTCATTCATAACTCTTTTATTATTAATTTTACGAAGAAAAGTTATTCTTTATAAAAAGATCTGCATGGTCTAAAATCTAAGATGCAATCATCATTTTATTTCGAGGTATGTCAAAAAATATGAATTTCGCTCGAGAGTAGAGTACCTTTATAGTTCACAATATTTAAATTATAGGTCTGGATCCCGCGTATGAAAAAAAAAGTTGATTAATAGCAAGCTGAAAATTTGTTAATAGCTTAAGGGTGTCTAGTCGGACAAACTTTCATATATGGGAACACTGGAACGAGGGGAAGTTTTAATTGTGGAACAGGTTAAAAATTTGAAACGGTCAGACCACGAAAACGGCACATGTATTTTTTCCTACAGAACAGACTTAAACTCTCCGAACAGAAATTAAACTCTCACGCAAAAATCAGACTGCTATTTATCACCAAATGGGAGTTCTAATAAGTGGAACATGTAGAATATGTCAAATGAAAGGAATTATGACAGGTTATAAATAGCAGTCTGATTTTTGTATGAGAGATTAATCTCTGTTCGGAGAGTTTAAGTCTATTCTGTCGGACAAAATAAATGTGCCGTTTTCGTGGTCCGACCTTTCCAAATTTTTAACCTGTTCCACAATTAAAACTGCCCCTATTCCAGTGTTCCCATATATCAAAGTTTATCCGACTAGACACCCTTAATCTATTAACAAATTTTCAGCTTGCTATTAATCAACTTCTTTTTTATACGCGGGATCCAGATCTATTAGGATATAATTGCATAATAAAACATAGCATTTAATACTAAACAACTTTTCATAATAGAAATTTTCCATATTATGAATTTAAATACGTAAATAAACAAAGTTTTCGTTATGATAATGCTCGCATTTTCAGCTTGTTTATATATACGCTGTTGAATAACTTTGAGTAGTATTTTTAAAGTGTGGCTCATAAGGCTAATTAATCGTTACTTACATATAGCAATTTTTAGGATTATTTTTCTTGGGTAAGGGTAAAAAGATAGATTTTAACCATTCATCAGGGATTTGACCTTCGTGGTATATTTTATTAAAAAATTTAGACATTCTATATTTTCAAATCAAACTAAACATCACAAAAACCAAATGGATGCTACTAAGCAAAACCCAACAACGATCAAGACGACTGATATAGTCGGTTCGCTAAACTCAGACGCAACTGGCTAGATATTTTAGTCGATAATTTTTTTGTTTTTTGCCAATTTTGCAAAAATTGGCAAAATTACTAACTATTTAGTGATTATTAACTATTTAGTAATTATTTTTTGCCAATTTTACTAAAATTGGCAAAATTACCGACTAAAACATCTAGAAAGTTCCGTCTGAGTTTAGCGAACAGACTATATTAGACAATGAAAGAATTTAACACGTGGATTCGTACACTTTTTTTTACGGAACAACAGTTAATTCAAGTTGGGATCAGGCGAAGGAGATACGTATAGAATAGAAAAAGCAAGAGCGTCGTTAATTAGCATGGATCAAATTTTCACCTCTAACAGCCTCGCCCTGCCTCTTAAAATCTGACTTCGTGAGCACGTGACCAACGGGAGGTACTACGCCGGATAGGTAAGGAGAGAGAGGTAGGAATAACTATAAAGAAGAGAAAGTTGGAATACTTGGGTCACGTTTTGAGGCACAGTAAATATAGAGTATTACAGCTAATTAATCCAAGGGAAAATTGACAGCAGAAGGGGTCCAGGGTGGACGAGACACTCGTGGCTCCAAAACTTGCGGCAATGGTTCGGATTTTCATCTGCCGAACTATTCAGATGTGCCGCAATCAAAGTCAGAATAGCCATGATAATTGCCAACGTTCGGAACGGACAAGGCACATAAAAAACAAGGTCAGTGACTAAAAAGTATTACCAAAATCAGTGGCAAAAACTAAAGGGCAACATTTAATTCTGACTGACCTATACCGAAACATTTATTTATTGTTGAACATTGCGCAAACTTATGATAAACAAGTATGTACGTCAGGTAAATAAACAAATTAAAATTACTGCGCGTGCATAATTTTAAATAACTACATCTTGAAATTTACAACTATAATTGCAAGTTTATTCCAATAGTAGGGGAGGAAAGTATGCTAAATTTGCAGCTACTCGAGCGTTATGGGGACCTATTGGGTTGTGAAGAGTAGGTAGGTCCTAAAGCCAAAAAAGGTTAAGTAAAGTATGGGGACTTCCATTTTTCATTTAATTTCCCATTTCCAATAGTCGTTTTTTCCGATTATAGCGACATCTAACCATAATTCGAAAAAATGTCTCGAATAAAAGTTACTTATGTTTACGCAAAGAATACAAATATGCAATAATAATTGGGGGCTCCTATTTAGGGTTTTAAAGTACCCACTCCAACCCACCTCCGTGGGGGGTCGTGCTTGGTGCCATTCGATAGATTTTTCAAAAATATTGAATACGTGTATTTTGCAGTTTTTTGATCTGATATTCATTTCGCGAAATATCGCGGTATTCGTATTTAAAATTTTAAATTTACCCCTTTACCCCTCTCCGTGGGGGGTCGTGTTTGGTATCATTCGATAGATTTTTGAAAAATATTGGATACGGATTTTTTAGTTTTTCGATCTGACGTTGTTTTCGCGAAATATTCGCTTTTTTTTTGTGAAACTTTGTGACGCCCATTTCCTTACGCCCCGCTCAAATCGTCAGATTTTTGAAATATACACCCTTTTGCGTGTACTTAACTTACCTTATCTTAATCTGACAAGTCCGAGTTTTTCTAAGGATAGATTTTTTTCGGAGACCCCTTAACGAACTCCGCTGTATTAAGAGCCAATATATGGCAGAGGTACATTTACAGGGTACAAAGTTTCTCCCCATGTGATAATCTGACGCGCTTGAGTAACTGCAAAAGTTCTCGCTTGCGGTCCCCTACCACAAGTAGATACTTCGACATTTACAAACTACAATACAAATTGGCAAAATAATATAATATGCGTTCAAAATACAGATCTGAAATATCGCAGTAGAGGGAAAGAAATACAGTAGTTCGTGGTGTCAACACAGCAAAAACCAAATATATGATAATTAGCAGACAACCTAATGTGGAAGATCAGTTGAATATAAATAGCAACTATTGAACGGATTGAAATATTTAAAAAGTACATACTTAAAATACTTGCAACAACGAAAGTAAAAGCCCAGACTATTCAATACGATATATTACACATAGACCTGGATCCCGCGTAAGAAAGAAAAGTTGATTAATAGCAAGCTGAAAATTTGTTAATAGCTTAACGGTGTCTAGTCGGACAAACTTTGATGCACGGGAACACTGGAACAGGGGAAGTTTTAACTGTGGAGCATGATAAACGTGTCGTCCTGACAAGTTTATGATTGTGAAAAATAGCAAGTTGTTTTTAAGTTTATTCGATAGCCAACGTTATGTAATATATGCGAAAATGTTTGTCCGACAAAAATGTTGGGCATTTTAACGAGTCCGACACATAGAACATGTCACATCGCAGGAATTATGTTGGTGATGAATAGCAGTCTGATTTTTGCATGAGAGTTTAATGAAAGGTTAAAAAAGCAATTGGAAGTTCTGTCCGACAAAATTAATGGGAAGTTTTCGTAGTCGGACATTCTAAACAGGTAAGATATAGACAAAAATGCTGGTGATAAATAGCTTTCCGACAAAGACGAAATTTAATTAAGTAAATTATTCCTTACCAAGAATGACTGTTGTCGGAAAAAAATAAGGGGTAGATTTTGTAGTCGGACAATTTAAAAAAATAATTTTTGAAATTTCAATAAGGGGTGATTATTCTATGTCAAAAGTACCTGCAATCAATTACAATCGATATCTTTCGATTTATGTCAACATCATTTAGATACCTCACTGTAATACATTTATGGTAGATCAGGCAAATTATATTATGGATTGAGTGGTATAGCTATCTTTGTCTGCCACATGCGCGGGATCGCTTGGTTAAAAGAGATAGATAGACCACCTATCGACTTTTTGCACTGTATTCCCTGTCTACCCTTATGTCTATGAATACATTTCCATTTAAGAAAAACTGTCAGTTTTGACAATAATTCATAATTAATTGCAATCGTAACTTCTTTAAACTAATCGATTTATTTTGGCAGCAAATTATTTATTGCCATGTGACATATTAATTACATTATTATTTCATTTGTAGAAAGTTGAGAAAAATTACGTTATAGAATTTTAGTAATAATTTATTTAGGTACCCTTTTTCAATCAAGCAAAGCATTATAGCACGAATAATGATATTCAATAGAACTTTCACAATTATCTGGCAACTGAACCTCATTGAATTGATGATCAAGTATTTTACTAACTTTGTAAAATGTTCGAAGATTACTCAAAAATGTTCCGTTGAATGGTTTCACTTTTGATTTGGCGACTTAAAATTTAAACTGTTGACACTCAAAAATAGACACAAAAACACTCCATAGTTAATATAAATTTTAATTTCCAACACACGTGGCAAACAGAAACTCAGAGACCATGTACTTTCAAATACTTCTTTGTATAGCACAAAGTGTCACACTGACAAATGCAGCCTTCTAATACATACTTCTAAGCATAATGTGTCATATTTACGTCTATTCTTATAAGCACTGAAGTTTTAGACTCTTCACATTTTTCAATGTCGTTTACAGGGTTAAGATTTTGAGTATGGAAAAAAATGTATACAACGTTTTTTGTAGGAAATTTTCCGTACTTTCTGATGCGCCTAATTAGAAAACCCTAAGAGATTGCTTTCACATGCTCTTTGACAATTTTATTGTCATTTTGAGAATATCTAGAACAAACTCCACCCAAAAAAAATAATTGTTTTGCAATATATACAAATATACATGCATTGATATTTACCTCACTGTTTTTGGAGTGTGCATGTATATATATGCACATGCAAATATGTGAATATAAATAATAAAATAACTAAAATAGCTTTATCAATATGTGACTAAGTCATTCTGAAAAAATGTTTTTTATTTATTTCCTTCGATTTGCCCAAACTTTTTGTCCGACATATAACTTTTTGCGTTACAAAATATAATTTGTACATAAACAAATCAAAATTAGCTTGCTATTTATCACCAACATTTTTGTCTATATCTTACATGTTTAGAATGTCCGACTAGGAAAATTTCCCATTCATTTTGTCCGACAGAACTTCCAATTGCTTTTTTAACCTTTCATTAAACTCTCATGCAAAAATCAGACTGCTATTAATCACCAACATAGTTCTTGTGATGTGACATGTTCTACGTGTCGGACTCGTTAAAATGCCCAACCTTTTTGTCGGACAAACATTTTTTCATATATTATATAACGTTGGCTATTGAATAAACTTAAAAACAACTTGCTATTTTTCACCATCATAAACTTGTCAGGACGACACGTTTATCATGCTCCACCGTTAAAACTTCCCCTGTTTCAGTGTTCCCATGCATCAATATTTGTCCGACTAGACACCGTTAAGCTATTAACAAATTTTCAGCTTGCTATTAATCAACTTTTTTTTCTTACGCGGGATCCAGGTCTAACAGGTAAAATGCCATCGGATTGACTAAAATCAACATTCTTAACATTAAAACAAATACATTGAAACATAATGTAGGTGTATTTGCATGTTTTATTGATTATAGAAAAAATTTGGCTGCGTCAACCATCAAAAGATGATCGAAATTATGTCTAGAACTATATTGGCATCAAACGGCAACAATTTAAATAGAGCACGCAACATCCAAAGATGCGATATGGTTGCGTCTTATGGCCGCCAATATTATGGTCGGTATTTGGAATCTATATTCAGAAAAGTATTAGACGAGGTCAAAGATGGACTCAAGATCAGTTACAGCATCAAATACTGCAAAATAAAATATAACTGGGAATTATAAATTGGACATCCATCAAGTTAATTATTTAAACATTCGAAAAGGCTAAGAACAGAAATTTCTAAAAGTCGGAAGTACTCTATAACAACCACAACAAAAAAACTTATACGGTTTTAACTTGAAAGTTTGTTCAAATATGATTTACTAAAATAATGAATAAAGCAGAACAATATAAACTGAACCATAGTCCAAGATAAAAGCAAAACCAATATTTATTGATCTATTTACATATGTACACATACAGTGCTCTGGAATAAGTGTTACCCCCATCTTAACTCATTTATTTTTAGCACATAAGCCAAACGCTCGAACAGGACAATCTTTAAAATATCCATAGTATATTATATTATTATCATCAATGTTTGGAACTTTACGCAATTCCTCTTCAGGTGACAGTCATAACTTTGATTTTTTTAAATGGGAAAGTACATCATGTGACATATCATTTAAAAGCTTTTGAAATAATGATTACAAAAATGTATAATACTTTGGCAAAATTTCGGTCAAATGCTTTTTAAATGCATTTACTTTTTTCGAATTATGAGAAAACTAATTAGTATTTTTGAAATATTTAAACGCAGAATGAAATATTACATTATTACTGAGGGCCGAAAGTCCCTTAGAATAAACAAAAAGTTTCTTTGGAATGATATATTTGAAATTAAAAATCATATTAAATTTTCTCTTCGTTTTCACCCCTATAACTTATTAAAATAAACAATATACAAGCTTTTAGGGACTTTCAGCCCTCGGTAATAATGAAAGCTTTCATTCTGCGTTTAAATTTTTCAAAAATTCTTATTAGTTTTCTCAGGATTAAAAAAAAATGAACATTTGAACATTTGAAAAGCATTGGAGCGAAATTTTGCGCAAGTATTATACATTTTTGTAATCAGTATTTCAAAAGCTTTTAAATAAAGTGTCACATGATGTACTTTCCCATTTAAAAAGTCAAAGTTATGACTGTCACCTGAAGAAGGATCGCTTAAAGTTCGAAACATTGATACTATAATATACTATGATTATTTTAAAAATCGATCTGTCCAAGCGTTTTGTTTATGTGCTAAAAATAAATAAGCAAATATGGGGGGTAACACTTATTCCAGCGCACTGTATAAGCTACTGTATATTATGAACCAGTAAATAACGAAACATTTAAACAATCCTGTTAATACATCAATATACTCTTCATCAGTTAATTTATTGGCTTCTCCAAGAAATATAAATATCAATAAATAAAGGCAGCAGCTGTATATTTAACACTCTCTATTATTCTTGAACATATCTTAGAGATTCATCTTTTTAATTGTCTCCGGGATACGTGTTTTTCACAGCAACGAAAATGTTTAAGGATCATTGTCAGGGAATGGAAATTAGTCATAGTTACGAAGTTAATGCATAATTCAACGATAATAATTCCTCTTTTACTGTCACTGTTCAGAGACCACACGTTTTTCCGATAATGGCTGTATGGACAGTCGGTGTAAATTAGATAGTTTATGTACTGACACTTTCCAGTGTTACTGATAATAGGGTTAGTAAATAGTTTGATATAGTTCGTAAAACGTGCTTTATTTAATAAAGTAGTATTACTTCTTTTATCACAGGTTATATATAAATTATGCCCACTGATTTTAGAATAAAGACGCGTATTACTTTTTTGTTTCATTTTTTATTATGAATATTTTTTAATGAATTGAATTTCCAATCGTGTAGTGATCATTTTTCCGCTGTGAAACCTGCCTGGACCTCGATTTTTGAACGTATTCGCTTCGTATGCGCTGTTTAACATTATAAGAATTTAAACGTGCGAGGGTTAGAACGCTCGACGATATTCCAATGGTGGCTCATGTAATCATATGGAGCCTTTCTCACCAGACGGTGGTTGGAACGTTCGGTGAATTCGCCGTGTTTATACCGTCCCTCGCTTACAACAACAGACGGCAGCCGTGCCGTCTTTACGCACCCAGTAGCATAGGGGACTTAATGCATCCTTTCATATGATACTGTCGTTCAGTCGCACGAAGGTAGTTTCTTTGGTTGTTTGGTACATTATTTTCATTTACACTTTGTGGCTAGCTGTTTGAAGTAGGTGCATGTATTTTATATCATGATGTCTCAAATTGATAGTGAAATATTAATAACATTAATTGAAGCGAGACCTGTTGTTTGGGATAAAACAATACAAATATATTATTATTATAATAAAAACCTGTCGCTGCTACAAAAGTAGGGACGGTGGCTTCTCCAAACTCCTTGAGAGGTTGATGATGGGAGAGCCAGGTAGGTATCCTCCGGTTTTCCAATCCTAGGGAGATACTCAACCACAATACAGATGGTCCGATGAGGAGGTACTTACTAGTACCGGTAAAAATCAATGTTGATTCCAAAAAAAAAACAGAAATAATCCCAATCCAAACCAAAAGAAACCCCAAACTGATTGCTTATTCCATATCCAACAAAAACAAAACGGTGACTTAATTTCCTTTTTCTCCAGTGGCTAAAATAATAAAAAAAACCTTGATCAGCTGATTGTCCTTGAGTACACAAGAAACAGGGCCTCGACAAAAAAGGTGTATCACCTTATCAGAACTTGACAGAGAAAAAATCTAAGTAAAAAATGAAGCTTGATGTACATGCTTGAAGTGTCATTGACCTTGATTATCTTTGACTGGAAAAAGCCTTTTTAGCCGAATATAAGGACGTATTTGAACAAGTAAATATGGGTCTTGTAATCCAGGTTACTCTATGGAGTTATATAAAGGAGAGGATGAAAATGATCATTGAGTCCAAACTTATTTTGAACCGGAAATATAATGAAAGAATTTTTTTTTCTTATCTGTAGAAATATAAGTGCGATGGTATTGAACTATTGCAAATATGATGATTGAAGAATAATAATTCATATAAAGGTAATATATTATAAACATAGAAACTTGACCAGAAATGTCTGGAATGGTGTATGCCGTGTACTTAATAGTGAATTTGACGAATTAGGTGATAAAAAAACACATTTGGTAAGTAGTAAATACAGCAAAATTAATTATATGTTACTGACAACAACAGTAATTAAAACTGCTAACTATATTATAATAAACTTTATTTTACATAGTTGCAATTAACGTTGAGTATAGAAGGTGTTCCATAAATATGTGTGAATATAAAAATATATAAATCGAATCAATCGAAGTAGCACAGAAAATGACAATAAATATCGTCTCCATACCACCAGATTGACAACAGGTGGAATACTTTCTTTGGTTACACCTCCTGAGATTTTCAAAATTTATAAATCATACAGGGTGCCGAGGAAATTAAAATGTTAGAATTTTAAATAATTCACAACTCATAGTGCTTTCACCACGCTGAGCAGATGAGTTGTGAATTATTTAAAATTCTCTCATCTTAATTTCCTCGGCATCCTGTATGATTTATAAATTTTTAAAATCTCAGGAGGTGTAACCAAAGAAAGTATTCCACCTGTTGTCAATCTGGTGGTATGGAGACGATATTTATTGTCGTTTTCTGTGCTACGTCGATTGATAACTTACTTTGTTTTTCGGTAGATGGCCCTAGTTCATCCGTGACATTTTTTTCTTTGCAATTCGGAAAGGCCCAAAGTGTGGTACGTGGAAGAATCTAAGTGAGGAGGATATGGGACTACTGATGAGGGGGAAACAGCCCACGAAACCGGTATAGACTCTTCCTGCACTCTCAGATTTGGATCTAGGACGTTTCATCGCCGCCAGTTCATCGCCGCCGTTTCGATGCCGCCAGTTCATCGCCGGTCGATTCATCGCCAGTCAGTTAGTCGCTATCTGATATATTTCCGAATTTTCGACAGTTACATTTATTATTTATTTTTAGTATTAATTAGGAATTCAAGGAAATGCGAGATATGACCTTTCCCGTTGCCATACTTAATCTTTTAATAAACTTTTAAACTTTTATAATATAAAATATATTATAATGATCTTTTAAAGTTCACGGTCAACATTTCCAACCAAGAGAAACTGTTTCTTAAATTCGAAAAGAACCCAAAATTTCTGTACAAAAATTTAGGGGAAGTAGAACAGTAAATATAATAATATTTTTTATCTTTTTAATTTTCATACGTTTTGAACTGAATTTAACGTCGTGTCGTGTCATCTCCCATAATACAAAATCAACTGACTAACTGGCGATGAAGCGGACGGCGATGAAACGGACGGCGATGAAACGGACGGCGATGAAATGGACTGGCGATGAACCGGCGGCATCGAAACGGCGGCGATGAACCGGCTGCGATGAAACGTCCCATTCCGCTCAGATTTGACCCTAGTATTATGCAGCTGCTGCATTTTCGTGTTGCAAAGAAATTGAGGATGTTTATACATTTTTAATTCATTTACTCTTTTGTTTGAATATTAAGGAATCTTTCTTGTTGTAGCTTTTACCACGCTGAGCAGATGAGTTGTGAATTATTTAAAATTCTCTCATCTTAATTTCCTCGGCATCCTGTATGATTTATAATTTTTGAAAATCACGGGAGGTTGTAACCAAAGAAAGTTCCACCTGTTGTCAATCTGGTGGTATGGGAACGATATTTATTGTCGTTTTCTGTGCTACTTCGGTTGATAACTTACTTTGTTAATAATATCATCTTTTAGTTAAATTGTGGCTTATTTCCCATTTAGAATAGTTTATTACATATATTGTATGAGCTAATTGGATAAGCTTACAGATCCCACAAATAACTTAGTAGTATAACGATTATAAAAACAAATTAAAACTTTTAATTAAAAACATAAGAAATAATAACTGACAAAATAGAAATTTCAAATGAATTAAATACGCATTACAGTACATTAGGACAAAAGTATGGACAAAAATACCCATTTGTAATGATATATCGTCATGATATATATCAGACATCGTATCATGTACCTACCTCAGCCACAAAGTATAAATATAATATACATACCAAACACCACAGCAAAATATCTTCGTGCGACTCAATTCTTATTATGTGAAAAGGACAAGTGCGTCAAAACTATCGCACGAGAAAACCTCCGCACGTTCAAAATTCTTATAATATGAAACAGTCCTATCTGTTTAGTGTAGAGATACCGAATGATCGATAACGAAGCGTAGGGTCAAAAATCAAGGTCCTGGTCTTCTCCGATTTTACCCTGTATACAGTCGGAAAAATGAAAGAATACCCATGAACGATCACATCAATCACTTATTTTGTATTTGCTGTCTTTTTCTATAAATAACAAACGTTTGTTATAGAAAAAGACAGCAAATACAAAAGAAGTGATTGATGTGATCGTTCATGGGTATTCTTTCATTTTTCTGACTGTATATAATTCTAATTTTTCTTTTATGGTCTTTCCATCCAGTCTGCCTCTAGGCGATATAATGCTGATTCCTAGATAGTTTTTCCAGTTTTTTCCGTTCTTCACGTGATTAATTCTGCCCAATCAGATTACAGTAGAGCGTCGATAATCCGAACCCTAGTAATCCGAACGATCGCTAATCCGAACGCAAAAAAAATTATATAATTAAAAAATATGATCGCGGACCGAATTTTTGGATTTAATATGACAATATGGGCAAAATATGACCGCGGATTTTTGTTTTGTTTATGCAGAAATACATACAATATATTTGTTTATTATGTAGGTGTTTTATTCCTTGCAACTAAAACGTATGTACATATGTACATGTACTATGTTTATGAGCTTTGTATGTATTTTGAACATATGATCGATAATCCGAACAATTTGATAATCCGAACTACCTCTGTACCAATTAGTTCGGATTATCGACGCTCTACTGTACTATTATACTGGGAATAAACTACTTACATTATTATACTGGGAATAAATTTTAATTATTTTGTTGCTATAGATATATGAAAAAAGGTTAATACTCACAATCTGTATTGTTCTTTATCATTCATTGTTTTTACATTTTTCGACTTGCCAAGATGTAGTACCTGGCATAATTTAATTTATTTTTTGATCTGCTTGTCCTTCGTACAGAGTGTGTTTTATGTTATCTGTGTTAGTTGCCAATATAAAAATTTCTTTCTTGTCAAACAAATCTTGCATTTTGCTGGGATATCTTCCTTATTTGACGAAATGCCCCTGATGATGCTAAGTTAGCAAAAGTATACTTGGACAAGATTCAATTAAACTATGCTCGATATCTGCCTTTTATTCCTATAAATTACATACATATAAACTAAAAAGGGGTAGTTCCCTGGGTAAGCTCTATAGTTAAACAAACTGAAACATGAAGTAAAACCACTTCTATGTAAAAGGTATATTTACTAAAAATTTTAAACCTTCTGATGAACACATTTTATTCAATCCATTGGGATTTTTAAAAATTTTAGTAAATATACCTTTGACATAGAAGTGGTTTTACGATATACATATAAGTTGAAATCCACATTGAATGCACTTTATCATATCATTTTTGCTGTTTTTTATCAGAGGATTTTTTGAAGGCTGAATGTCCTCTTTATATGAAGGCTGAATATTCTAATGTACTAAATATTCATAGAACTGCGATGGCTTCCATTGCTTCCCATAGCTTGGTTCTAGGTATGGAGTCAACTGCCTTCTTAAGATCTACAAAAGCCAGATGGACGGATCTATTTTTGGCCATTCTTTTTTCTATTAGTTGTTCGACCGTGTAAATGTGATCTAAACATGCTTTCCGCACTGTGAAACCTGCCTGGCTTCTCTGATTTTATCCTGTATTTATTGTGTGTATATCATGTGTACAGTCTGTTCCAACGAAAATTTGACCACCCCAGAAACTCAGATACCAAGAGATTTTTTATTATTTAAAAAAACAAGTCCATTTTTAATGGGAGGGGGACGAATTTTCTTGCAAAATTCATGCCCTCAAATGTAACCCCCTACTGCCCCGCATCGACCCCCACTTTTTTTTTAAATAGCAAGTGTGGTCTAGTGGCACATTGTTTGAAAGGTAATTTTTTTCTCTAAACGACGCTCTATTTTTTTTTAATTTACATAGTAAATTTGAAGATAATTTTAGACTTAGCCAATTTATTATAAATTAGTTAAATCAAAAATTATCTTTAAAGTTATTCCGCAAATTAAAAAAAATAGAGGGTCCTGTAGAGAAAAAAAAATACCTTTCAAATGATGTACCACTCGACTTCACTTGCTATTAAAAAAAACTGGGGTTGTTGCTGGGCAGGGAAAGGGGACGAATTTTGCATGAAAATTCGTCCCCTTTTCGATACAAATTAACATGTTTTTTTTTTTAATTCTGAAGAAACTCTTGGTTTATGTGTTACTGGGAGGGGGGTCAAATTTTCGTTGGAGCACTCTGTATATTTCTAATTTTTCCTTTATGGTCTTTCCATATAGTCTGCCTATAGACGATATAATGCTGATTCCTCGATAGCTTTCGCAGTTTTTCTATTTCCTTTCTTATATTGATGTAATATATGCTTGAGTTCATTCTGCCGGTAGGTCTTCTCCATTCAGTACTCTCTCAAACATTTTGTGGATCATGCAGAGTAGCTTTTCCTATGTGTTTTCTATCAATTCATTTTATATTCCGTCGGGGCTCTCTGTTTTTTTGTTCTAGAGTGTTGATCTTCTTTTTACCTCAGCTAGACTGAATTCGATCATCATGTGTATAGCTTTCTATTTCCGTTTATTTCTGGCACCCAATTCTTTGAATTGGGTGCGGTTTTCGGTTAGAATTTTTTTATAATATTCTTGCCATTCGTTTTCTTTAATATGACCGATCTTAATTTTCTCTGTCTTATTTCTTTGGAGCGACTCTAAGATAAGCCAAGCCATGACTCTGAATTTCTCGTTCCTCCTGTGTGCTGTTCTCTCTCTATGCATGTTTTCCCATTTTCCATTTTTTTTCTCATGTGTCACTTTTCTTTTACTTTTTTATTTTTTTGCCTTTATAGTTCCAAATCCTCATAGTTTTTTGTGTTCAGGTACTTTATATTGATTACATGTGTATCACCCTGTAAATCAAGTGCACCAACAAAGTAACCTGTAAGCAAAGAACTAGATTTTTCGCAGACCTGTTACGTTTTATTGATTGTTACGAGTTGTTTATTGACATCGAACCGCGTAATTTTCTCATTTTCTAATAGTTTCTAACATGTCGGAAAGATAGCCGGTTTCGTAAGTATATGGCGTATCGATACATGAATGCCCCAAAGCTTGCAAAGTTTCAACCAACGTGTTTACGTATGCGCTCGTTGTTTCGGAAAAAAGTAATTGTAGTTTCACTGCTTCTGCAGAGAAAAAGAGTACTTTAACATCGCGAGTGGTTGGTTAACAGGAAAGTGGATCTGCATTTATGTAGACTGGAAAAATTCTTTAAGTAAGTAATGAGCAGAAGAGGTAGAAGGAAAAAGAAAAAATGCTGGAAGGCTTATAAGAATATTGCCTGTTAAAAATAAAAGAAGATAAAAAGGAATATTTACACAAAAAAAAGCCATTTTAGTTGTCAAGACATCACTATAGTCATTGTTATTATGGTTATCTGGTAATTTCTACAATTTCTACACACTCTGAAACTAAAAAGCCGATAGTAACAATTATGTGGCATTAAATGTTTCATCCATGCTTTAGAAAATAAACATAGTTCAAAAGTTATGCATCACCTAAAATTATGCTCATATCCATACATAGCTGATTTTTTTCAAGAACAGATTAACGGATTCCACTATTTTTTTTATCATTTTAGATTTTTCTTTGGTATTTACACAGTTGAGCAAAGGTCTACTTAAACTTCTGGGTGGAAGAAAATAAATGTTTTTCTTATATTAAATTTGAGACACTCTGTAGGGAGGACAAGGTACAAGTGTGAATATGCATCGAAATCATATTGTACTCTTATGTTTTGTGAACATTTTGTTTGTTGAACGTCCCTGAAATGTTTAGAAACAAAAAAATAGACGGTATTATTCTTTAACATGTGTTTTAAATGAAACAAAAGTTTGAGACACCCTGTAAGGAGGAAAAGGTACAAAGGTATTAAAAAAAAGGTATCCACACTTATATACATCGAAATTACTACATTGTAGTATCATATTTTCTTAACATTTTTATTTTTTATTTTCGGGTATAATATCACAAGAGAGTGAAAATAAATTGACAATAATGCGACAGTTTTTCGAAAATTTGTTGTCTGGCAATAGACACGAGAGCCCACAGGGCTCGAGTGGCTATTACCCTATGACAACATATTTGAGAAAAAATGAAGCATTATTTTCTTATTTATTCTTACTGTCGTGTGATATTCGTAAGATTATTTTTTAATACTTACATATAAAATTCAAGTCTTTATATAAAAACAGTCAGTGACATCGATCCCAATTAATGTGACACACATTTTTCAACTTGTCAAAGTGAAAAGCAGAGTTTAGCAAATATTTAAATGAAGATATTAATAAAATATTAGTTAATTTATTTATAAATACAGTTTTATTCATGAAATAATCTTACCGAAGTAAATCGAGGGCTTAAATTTGCCTATTTGTGTTCTCCTCGTGACAATTTGACATTAGTTGCAGAACTAAAAGTATATTATGGATTATTTCATTCATAGGAGATTCTGACCAATAGAAAGCTACAGAAATCTAAATTAAATTGATAATTTTTGATAATTTCCCGTCGTCAAGTATATTACGTCAGATGCCCTTCGTTGCTACGAAAAAATACATTCAGTGACATTAATGACAATTTAATGTTTTAAAAACTATAAAAGTGGTAACGTTCAACCGTAAAATATTTATAACAACTGTGTGTTTAATTGTACTAATTTGTATTTACATAAATAAATTACAATAAAATTTTGGTTTTGAACAGTTTTATGCATGAAATAATCGCAACAAATTGCACTCGATATCTAAAATTAATATAGAATTTTTGCCCTCGTGACACTTTTGACATAATTTCACTCGCCTTAGGCTCGTGAAAAAATTCGTCAAAGTGTTACTCGGAAAAAATTCAATAATTTTAGAGCTCTTGTGCAATTACTACTGATAGTTTCTTAAATGTGACAGTTGTCAAAACTAGGAAACTGGTTGCAATTCAACAGGAACAATCTACTTAAAAAAATTCTCACTGTAATTTTTTATAGTAGAAAATTACCGATGAAATAATAATCTGATTGGACAGAATTAAACACGTGATCAAAAATCTTACTATACGATTGGAAGTTAAAATAAATAAAAAATAATCTCTGATATCTTTCATAAAAAATAAACTAGACGGTTTTACTCTTTAATATGTGTTTTAACTGACGACATGCGATACGTGACTAGGTTTTGTCTTATCATACACTAAGATGAAATTATTTCCTATATCTATCAAGAAATGTCTATCAATAACAAATATCTATCAAGAAACACAAAGTGTTCAAAGAAATAAAATGTATGCCATATACCTCTCGCTATTTACAGAGCCTCCACGTAGACACCAAATCCGTACTTACTCTTAAGGAAATTTCACCCCAAAACATCACAAAGCCTCCATTAAACAAACTCGTCTCTCTTATGCTGCGCTATGTATACCGCTCACTTGGTCGACAAATAACTCTTAAGGCGCATTTTCACGGGTCGATCTGGATTGAACGATTTATATCGATTATTAAATCGAAAGCAAATTGAATATGTAAACCATAAATCGACTTTGCCGTTCGGCGGAGTGAGTCGATGCGACGGAAGTAGTAAGAGTATCTACTTTTGATAGGCGATTGTCGCCGAGTCGATGTCGAACGACTGGAATCGAATGTGTAAACACCTCGTCGAACAGAAACACAAACACAACGTGCCGAAAGCTGAGTAGAGTACTTCTAGCGTGTATGAAGTTGTTGTTTTTAGTGCGACAAGCTGTAATTTTGGGAAAAAATGACTGAAAAATGTTCAGATGCAGACATGACAAGATTTTTGGATGCTTATCAAAACTATTATGTATTATGGAATCCACAAACCGAGCTTTATCGCAATCTACAAGCGAGGCGAGCAGCATTGCAAACAATTCTACAACATACGAATATCGTTTTTTTTTAATTTCCCAGCAGTTTTTTTCTACAAGTTCTTTAAAATGTGCATTCTCCATTCTTATATGATTTCTATAAGCCTCTGGATCTTCCACAACCATTTCTTGGAGCAGGCTTTGTGATGCACTATGAGTATTTCGTCTTAAAATCCACGGTCAGGTCCACCACCTTCGTTTATTTTTCTTTTTGTTTGATTTGGCGATTTCTTCTCGAATTGCATAACAAATTAATTGCATACCTACATTAAGACTTTCACTTGACGCCATTTTCTACTACAATTAATTCAACATTCATCGACTGTCGTAAACCTATTTGCTTTCGGCACAGATCGAATTATGGTCGAACGATCAAAATCGTTCAACCCAGATCGACCCGTGAAAACGCGCCTAAGGTGTCGACCAGAATTATTAACGTTATGTTCCTTTCTGTTTTTAAAAGTTTGTTAACTGTTATTTTTTATCGTTAATTTAGTTTTGTTTCAGTTAAAACATGTCATGTTAAAGAATAAAACCGTCTATTTTCTTCATCGGGGGGATTCGAAAAACATAAATTCAGAAAACATAAGACTATAATATTATTTCTATATATACCCACACTTACACCTTGTCTTCCCTACAGGGTGTCTCAAACATAACATCACAAAAACGTATCTTTTCTTCCACCCGGTTTAAGTTAAAAAAAAGTTTGAGTAAACCTTTGCCCAACTGTGTAAATACCAAAAAAATCTAAGATATAAAAAAAAATTAGCGGGATCCGTTCATCTGTTGACGAAAAAATCATCTACGAAAATGAGCATATAATTTTAGGTGATGCATAACTTTTAAACCACGAGTAGTTTTTTTTAAAGACGTATCCAAAATATTGTAGTAATTGTTCTGCTTCATACTAGTGGGATTAGTATGTACTTTTATTATTTCTAGCAATATATATGTTGACGTTGACGATTATTAGAAGCAAGTTTAATTTGATTTAGAAAAAAAAAATAATACCTGCACTATCTGAAGGTTTTGTTCTCAGATGAAAAAAAATTGAAATTTTTACAGCTCATGGTCGCAGATGTCTACTGATTGTAGGCCTCACACACCACAATGACAATAGATAAGACCGCAATAACATAAAACATTCTTCTTCTTATCTAACAATAAAACACTGAAAACGTTTGTTTTCTATACTTCCACAAAATTTATTATAACTATGTGACTACAGCTGTTTCGGCAGAGTGCTTTTCTTAAGTGATTTAGTTTACTATGGGTTTGCCTTTTTAAAGTCTTTAACTGAAGAGGTTGTGGAGTGGGGAGCTGTTTGTCTCGAGTTGGTCATTCAGAATTATATCTGGTCATTCAGATCAACTCGAGACAAACAGCTCCCTACTCCTCAACCTCTTCAGTTAAAGACTTTAAAAAAAGGCAAACCCATAGTAAACTAAATCACTTGAGAAAAGCACTCTGCCGAAACCACTGTAGTCACATAGTTATAATAAATTTTGTGGAAGTATAGAAAACAAACGTTTTCAGTGTTTTATTGTTAGATAAAATGAACTTCCATCAAGTAACGGTCGAATCCATTAATTCTTCTTCCTGTAGTGCCTATCCGTTTCGGATGTAGGCGACCGTAATGGCAATGTGTACCTTGCACACTGCTGTTCTGAAAAGATTTGTGGTTGTTGTGTCGAACCACGTAGGTAGATTTTTCAGCCAGAAAATCCTTCGAATTCCAGTTCTTCGTTTTTCTTCTACTTTCCCTTGCAATATTTGTTGCAGCGGTCCATATTTTCCGCTGTTCCTCATGATGTGACCGAGGTATTCGATTTTGGCTGTTTTTATTGTGGTTCTTTTTCTTTTTGTATTCTTAGCAAAATAACCTGATTAGTAACGTGGTCGGTATACGATATCTTCAGAATTCTACGATAAAGCCACGTTTCGAAAGCCTCAATTTTCTAGCAGGTGGCGTCTGTGAGAGTCCACGACTCAACTCCGTACAACAGTAGAGGAAAGATATAACATCGGCATCGTAGTAACCTGATTTTTATGGGTATGGCATCATGGCATAAAAACATGATATAAAACATACACCACAATAACAATAAACACCACATTTTAACAAAGGTTAAATACACGAACAATACATGCGGTGCAACACAGCACCGTGTAAGATTAGATTAGATTATGTGAGGTCGTTAAGGCTATGCAGCCTTTCCGCAATTCGACCTATAGAGATATTTTGTGCATACCTTAATTTAGTTAAACTCTAGGATGCCAATACTTCTGATGAAGTTGATTAGCATCCTAGGTGACTTATTGTAACAGGTAGCTCTTTTAAGACGACAGACCCAGTAAAACACAGGTTAAAAAATAAAGTAAATAATATTTAAGATAATTATATACAGTTTAAAATGACTAAAATAAAAAATATTTCTATCTTCTGCAAATGAAAAGCAATATTGTACTTCTTACTACCATCCGAATATAATAGTAATATTAAAATGATACGATAAACAATACAATATATACAATAACAATCTCGCTATGTTAAATCAACATAGCCATATATCCCGACACGGAGACACCACATTTCACTTCAATGCGGACGGCTGAACAGCGACACGCAGTCACTCGTTCCTCGCTACTACTGCCTACTGCAGTAACGGTTACGGTGGACGCCATGTCACTGCGGTGGCGTCCGCCTAGGCAGTGTTCCACCTCAAATACGGTGCATTTCTGCCAATCGAGCTGTTGCTAATTCAACACGTTAGCAACAACTGATTTTCTCATTCTCCTGGCTCGTCTTAAATATACTCTCGATGCCACTACTCCTTCGATTTCCCCCAGCGGTGCTGTGAAGAAGGAATGCGCCAACACGGACACTCCTACGGTCGTCTCTAGTAGACCAGCTCATCGCTTGCCTTAGCATCATATCGTTACATTGTTTCCTATGTCAGAAGCCGTTAGACTGACCTCTTCTAGTAATTTTAGTCGTTTGCAGAACAGTGCTACGCAGTTGCATAATATATAACATGTTCTGCCGTTTTTTTTTCGTTGTCACAGAAACGACAGTTCTCACTATCTGATTTGTCAATTTTTTTTTTTTGAGATGATATCTCAGAGAGCAGTGACTATTGAGAAGGCCAGTAACCATTTTTATTATATTTTTTCCACTCATTTCGAGAAGGCGGTTTGTTCGAGTAGGTGACACTTTTATAAACATTTTGCCTGCCTTTGTCCTGGTGTATTAGACCAGTATAGTTGTAATTGATTGAGTTCCCAGGTAAAAGTTCCTTTCTGATTTGGCTTTTTGATAGTCCACAGAAGAGTTCTGGACCTTGAAATTTGGTATTAGCCCCCTAAGGGTAAGAACAGAACAAGTGGGTCGCCGTGGAGGTGGAGGTCGAGGTCGATGTCGATATCCATGTAAAACAAACACATCGTAGTGAATGGAAGAGAACAGAGCAGGTAAGTCGCGGTGGAGGTTTAGCGCAATACCATCCAGGAGGTTTACGTCGATGCTTTTGAAAACAAAATGAGTTTGTTTTACATGGATGTCTACTGCGCGGCCTACAAGGATGCTTCCCTGTGATTGGTCCGTTCGAAGCCAAGTTATCATTACCTGCGCTATCTGAGTTGATACTTTTTATATAATCCCTTTTTTGTATTCAGTTTATTTGTGAATTTCTAAAGTAATTAAATTCAGTAAATTTTTGAAATATGAATTAGGATCTAATTATTTACAGCTGGTATTTCATCACTATCATCACTTGACTGACACAACATCGCAAAAGCACAGTCTTTTTGTCATTCAAATTTCATTAAACTACTTCACTTGATAGTGGTTCTAGCTAGACTGATAGCACAGGCGACCTCCTTGCTATGTGCTGTCGACATCGACCGCGACTTAACTAGTAGCATCCATCGCAACCTACCGGCTCTGTTGGACGGCGTCGGCGAATGGTGTTGTAAGTGGAGAGTCACGCTAAATGCGAACAAAACAACAACAATTGTGTTTCGCGCCCCTTCTGTGTCAAATAGAATCATTTGTAATGATGACGACCAACATCCTCTGAGTCTGTTGGGAGAAAGGCTTGTTGTTAGCCCGACTGTGAACTATTTGGGAGTACTGTTTACCAGGACTCTCAATTGGGACGCAGATCTAAAGGCAACTTTAGATAGGGTAAGGAACAGGGCCAGACTTCTTAACGCTCTCTCGGGAAAAATTGGCAAGACACACAAGAAGACTCTCATTCACACTTACAAGACCTTTATTCGACCCGTCATGGAGTACAAATCATGTATCTACTCTCTTTGCTCAAGACAAAAACAAGAGAGGTTGTTGAGGACAGAGCGGAGAATCTTGCGTAGATGTAACTATGAGCACTGGCGATATCCCTCAAACGAAATCCATAACATCTCGAACACCCCCAAAATCACCGAGAGAATAAACTCTCTGAACAGGAACTTCACAATCAAAGTAATCAACGGCCCCCCTTCCGACACACAAGAATCTCTCAAATGTTCCTGTTCATCTTCCGGCCACGTACTCCACCGAAAGCCCAAACGCAAAAAGATTCATGTACCGTCCGCTCTAATGCAAACATGCATTGACGAACTCCCGGTGGAGTACGAAAACATCCTTGAGGCTACCCCGTTAGCCTACCGTACCCACCTCTAACATTTCCTCTTCCCTACCCCGAACAGGGAGAAGTTGGTTTTTTGCGGTTTCCCAACTTCATTGCACAATTATACCTGTTCGTCCCAAGAAAATAGCCGCAACTATTTTCTCCACTCGAACGCTCACTGTCCACGCTGCGCTCAAAGCCACCTCCTGACCGCCGACGAGGGACGCAGGTTCGCCTGTCGTTGTACAATGGTTTCTAGGGAGACTGGTCGAGAGCAAAGCACGGACAGTACACGTAAATGTCTATGGAACCAACAACAACCCACCAAACTTTCTTCTCTGTTGTCTGCTTAGCCTTCTGGACACCACCGTCCGGCATAACCAAGGATCCAAGAACACCAGGACACGGCGCTCGCCCCAGTGTGTTTTTCGGACTGTTTGCTTTTGCTGCCAACACTAAACATTCACCACAAACCCTGAAGAGGACAAAATCCTAAACAGGGACACACATTGTTCGCATTTCTTCTAAAGCATTTTTCTAGACAAGCAAATCAAACAATGAGATGATGATGATGCAACCTACACCTCCACCTCAACCCACTTTTTCTGTTCTTACCCTTATTTTGCGAGGCTAGCAGCTTTATCATTTCCTCTAATTCCCTTGTGATGAGGAACTCACATGCAAAGTTACTTTGTTGCGTTCCGCCAGCTTCTTGAGAGACTGTTCCAAACCAACTTTGACTCACAAGTGAATGAATTTAGAATCTTTAAGGCAGCTTGGCTTTCTGATAAAATAAAGACTTTTTACGAGTGTCTCGGTTGAAACTTTCTTGGGCACTAATGTCCATGGCATGTATTTCTGCTGAAAGATAGTTGGGGCGTTTCCAAGACATTTGGATAGCCTGAAATTGGGCCCAGTAATTCCCACTCTTGCCTGTTCATCTTAGATTCATCCATATACCATACGAGTGAACCTTCGTAAAGTTTTGGTTCAACTTCTTCACCCATTTGGTGGTTTTTTATGACCACTTCAGAGGGTGTTTCGAAGTCGAATTACCGTGATAAGGTTATAAGGCTACGAAAGCACAGCTTCTATAACCTTATCACGGTGCAACAACCCCTAAAGGGCCACGACCATCTGAAGACTTCTACGCCATTCTAGTCTGTCTCTTGCTCGGATTTTCCAATTCGCAACACTGATTTATCTTCTATCTCTTCTCATGTTTCCGCAAGCCGCTTCTCCTTTGCTCACCTTTCTTCTTATTGGTTTGTGAATTTCTTTATTCTTGTGATGTCTTTGCAAAATCACCATTTCATATCAGAACTTGTCAGGATCTTCCCTCTCTCTCTCTCTCTCTCTCTCTCTCTCTCTCTCTCTCTCTCTCTCTTTCTCCACTTTCCTTTTTTAAATTGTTAAATTCTCGACATTTCGGTAAAGGTTATATTTAAATAAAAATATTATGGTATAGAAAACTAGAATTGATCATATGTACTTTCCATTATAATATTAACACTTTGATTTTCCATTTAAATGTCATCTTCCTGATCAATAGGTCTAATATTTCATCGTTGGGACACACATTGTGTAGTCAAATCAGCTAAAATATGAACGTAACAGATATCGTGCTGCAGTTTTAATTTATGTTTCATACATTTTCATCGGCAGACTATGAAAACAAAGTAAGCGCAGAATCACAGTCGCATAGAGCACCGGTATACAGATTGTCCCAATACAAAACAAAGTGATGTGACGCTTAAAGCGTAACATTATCTATATTTTTAATCAATTATTTTCAATGGGAAATGAGCCACAATTTTACCAAAAAAATGATTTTATTAAAGTTTCGACGCCCAAGTGGGGTGTCGTTGTCAAAATGCAAAATAATACTAAATTAAACAAAAATGTTGTTGCTTAGTAAAAATTCTTCTTTACTGACACCGTTGCATTTGGTTGTCTTTTTAAAGACAGATCACATGCTATGATTTTTTGTAGCGGATATTCTTGAGTTGGGTTGATTTCATGTAATCAAATGAACTGTCTTTTAGTAAAGTCGTCCTAGGAACGCAACTCATCAATATTGGCAATATCATTTTAAAGTCTTCTACTTTAAAATGTATAATACATGTCTGAATTGCCGGTATAAGTGAGTCAGACTAAATAAATTATTAGAAGAATTTTTTACTAAGCAACAACATTTTTATTTAATTTAGTATTATTTTGTATTTTGACAACGACACCCGACTTGGGCGTCGAAACGTTAATTAAATCATTTTTTTGGTAAAATTGTGGCTTATTTCCCATTGAAAATAATTGATTATAAAAATGCCACAAGGAAGTAGCTTCAGAACAACATCTTTATTTATGTATACCCAAACCTAGGCAAAATATTAGGTTTTTATCTTTTTCTGTCTTTTTTGTTGGTCTTTTAAGTAATAGATTGTAGAAATGACAAGTCCCAGATGTAAACAATAAATCTGAAACCTCTCGTGGAACCAATTTCTTCCGCCTTGTACAATTTATAAGTTAAGGAGACGACGAATAAAGCAGACGAAATGGACTCAATAATATGCAGTTGCATTCCGTCTACTCATCTAGGAAAACATTCCAACGAAAGTTGGTTCTGTATACTGAAAATATGAGTAAAACGAAAAATGAAATAGTTATTTTCTTAACAAGTGCAGAAAGTCATTCTTTTCCGCACGCGACTGCAGTTTGCCGAACGACGCGAAGCGGGAGTTCGGCAAGCAGTCGAGTGCGGAAAAGAGACTTTCTGCAAGAGTTAGGAACAAAATTTTTTCTAAGAGTCTTTAAAAAATTACCAAATCTTAATCAATTAATTTAATTAATATGAAAATACATACACAAATTAATTCTTTGACAAGGTTGTCAACACCAAACTTTCAATATATAGTTAGCATGACGACGATCTTGGTTTCCATGACGATGATTCAAAACGACTTTTATTGTCTACCGATTTGACTTTCGAATATTATGTCAAAATAACTTTATTTCATCGAATTGTCGCGTTAATTTCATTAAAACAGGAACACAATAAAATATATTTGAAATAAATTAGTAAATAATACCTAAATATTAGTTTATTGCATGTATTATAATTACTTTAAGGCCATATTAACATATCTAAATTAACACGCGTGCGGAAAAGTAAAAACCGCGTGCGTAAAAGTAACACGCGTGCGGAAAAGTGAAACTTTCGAAACTAAAATGCGTGCGGGAAAGTAGACATTTTTGCACGCTCGTAGAAAAATGTTATTTCATTTTCATTGCAGTGACAGTATTCTCACTCACGTCAGAAAAGAACAACTAGCTCCTGCTTCTTGTCCTTTATAAATATAAGATAGCACATAGGCATATTATTTAAGTCTAGGCGTGAAGAGATGTAACAATAGACCATAGGGGTCTCTGCAAAAAAATATGTATGCAAAAAATAAAGTCATTAATAGACCAGTAAGGATCTGTTTTTAGGTGGATGTGAGAGGTGGCATTCAGATTTTTGCGGATAAAGTTAGGTGATAACTTCGTTAATAATAATTGATTTATTCTCCTTCTCAAATATGCCCGGAACATTAATAAAAAACATAAAATATTTAAAAATTTAAAAAAATTTCGTTTTTTTTTCTACTTTTTTTGCTTATAACTTTAAAACGAATCATTTTGGAACAAAGTCGTATAGGAATAAAACAAAGATATTTTTATTAATAATAATTTATCACCCTTGCTGCAAAATAGCGATAAATATAAAATAAGGGGGCAAAACAAGCGTGTCCTTATTCAATGATTTTCCATCACTTAGGTTACACTTGGAACCTTCCTAATTCGCTTAGAAAATTTTTGTAATGTGCTAAAACCGTACACCAAATTTCATTAAAATTACTTACTAGATTTTGAATAATAATTTTGCAATCTAAACTTTTTTTAAAAAATTAAAATTTTTTAAAATCTAGCACAACAAAAACTAGAACATACAAAGATTTGTCAATTTTTTTACGTATAAAGAAGAAGCACTCCACCTATCTAATGCACTTTACATAATTGAAATCGGATTGTTTAAGCAGCCTCAGCAATGTTTGAAAGTTATAAACAATTTTTTGGCTTATAAACAAATTAGTCCTGTGGCCAGGACGGGGTGCTACGGGCTCCTTTATTTAGATGGACTTACCCAAGATTTTTATGTATTTTTTGACCCGTACAACACGATTTTTTTGGGTAACAGTTGATTCGGATGTCGATAAGATTGTTATAAACAAAGAACTTGAGGAATTACATAATATCGATTTTTCGCAAAATAAAACATTTTTTTGTATTTTTTGGGTAATTCTAAGCAAAAAATGTTCTTACAAGTTTTTTCGTAGGATGCATACTTTTCGAGATAAACGCAGTGGAACTTTCAAAAATTCGAAAAATTGCAATTTTTGAACGCGAATAAATTTTGATTAAAAAATAAAACAGCAATTCTGCTGACAGCGTTTAAAAGTTTAAGTCAAATTATACTGGTTTTAATTATTTGCATTGCTAAAAATTAATTTTTTTATTAATAAACAAAGCTATTTGTTTATAAGCCAAAAAATTGTTTATAAGTTTAAAACATTGCTGAGGCCCCTTAAATAATCCGATTTTAATTCTGTAAAGTGTATTAGATAGGTAGAGCACCTCTTTATATGTAAAAAAATTAGACAACTTCTAAATGGTCTACTTTTTGTTCAGAAAGATTTTTAAAAATTTGAACTTTTTTAAAAACATTTAGATTGCAAATTTATTATGCAAAATCTATTAGGTCGATTTTAATGAATTTTGGTACACGGTTTAAGTATGTTACAAATAATTTTCGAAGCGAATTACTAAGGTTCTAAGTGCCACCAAAGTGGTTAAAAACATTGAATAACAACAGGAGTATTTTGCCCCCTTATTTTGTATTTATTGCTATATTGCAGAAAAGGTAATACGTTAAGACATTTTTGACTAGTCGTATATCATACAAAATTCAATTATCTTTATTTCATTTCTCTACTACTTTTTTCCAAAACGAATCGTTTTAAAGGTATAAGCAAAGAAAGCAGAAAAAAATCGACGTTTAATAAATTTTTACATATTTTAATTTTTTTATTAATGTTCCGGGCATATTTGAGAAGGAGCATAAGCCAATTATTATTACTGAAGGTGTCACCTAACTTTATCTGCAAAAATCCGAATGCCACCTTTCACATCCAAAAATAGACGTTTTTTTCACAAATTCTTACTGGTCTATAACATTTATAAATAAGTGCAAAATTAAGGGTTTTTTGCAATTATCTCGGTCAATTGTTTATGTATTTTAATTTAAAAACTAGAAAATTAAAGAACTTTTTAAATAAGAACATTTTTTTCCAAAACGTAAACGTTTTATAGATAAAAAATGATTTTTTCACTCTTTATAGTTGTTAAAAAAAATCAACGCAAAACCAGCTATACGTCTTCACGGAATTATCATCAGTTATCCCTCATCTAACGTTTGGAGCCTTCAAAAACTTATATAACATTTTTTCATGTTTTTCCCTATTGACTGGGGTAATATGAAGGACGTAGTCCTTATAGTTATAGTATTACCCTAGTACTTAAAGTATAATATATAATAACGAGTTAAAAAGAAAAAAGTTCTTTATGGTCAATAGGGACGTTGGGTATAGCTTCTATTGAAAGTAAGTTTGCGAAAGCGCCAAGCTTCAGCGGTCTGGCCATTTCTAACAAGTTAACAATAATATCACGACCAGAAGGGCGTGACGCACGATGACTCTCAATTCGAAAAATTGACTTCAATATGGTATTGTCGATCTGACAACAGACATATTAGCCTAGTTAAGGTTGTGATCGGTCAATGGGAAAATTCCAAATAAGGCCGTATACAGACAGGAGTGTAAAATGTGGAAGCCTTTGCAATATCGAGCGTGGCCGTCATATATTGTTCTATTATGTAAGATTTTTTTAAATCTTCTGGGAGGGGTAAATTAAAAACGATTCCCAAGTGATATTAGTATCTCGCACTCTTATGTTTCGTCAATTTCATTATTAACTTAACTAAAGAGAGACACTTATCAAATTTAAAATATTTAATTCGGTTTTTACGAGCAGCTCAAAAATGTTTTTTCAATCTATTACACACATCAAAGCATTTTAAGAAAATTTTTGTAATTTTAAAACAACGAGTTTTGAATACAAAATTTCAATATTATTTTTATATGTGATTAAGCCACAATTGAGACAATTTTTAATATAATCTTGCTTGAAAACCATTTCCTGAGTAGAGGTAGACTACGTTAGCCTTTTTGGTTTTCTATGCTTTGGGCAAAAATAAAGACAAGATTCCATATAGAGAAATATATCGACAAATAAGATACGAAGTTAGGCGAGCAAAAGAGGCCTGGATGGAACAAAGATGTCGAGTTTAATATACACAAAAACTTCAAGAAATTACCTACACTCAGAGGGAACCAACTCCTCATTTTAAGTGAAACTCCAAAGGTAAAATAATTCTTGACTTAAACATAAAAAATGGAACAAAGAAAAAAATGTATTAAATTGGCGACCGTCATCGCTTCGAAGACATAAATTTTTGAAGTGAAAACTTCTTGAGGGACGTTGTGCACTTTTTGGATGGGGAAAAATATTAAATTAGTGACCGTTATCGCGACCGTCATCGCTTCGACGAAATACATTTTTGAAGTGAAAACTCCTTGAGGGACGTTGTGCACTTTTTGGATGGGGAAAAATTGTTAATTAGCTACCGTCATCGCTTCGACGAAATACATTTTTGAAGTGAAAATTTCTTTAGGGCCGTTGTGCACATTTTGGATGGGGGAAAAGTATTGAATTAGGGACCGTCATCGCGACCGTCATATACGAAATAAATTCTTCGACGAAATAAATTTTTGAAGTAAAAACTTCTTGACGGAAGATGTGCGAATGGGGAAAAATTATTAAATTAGCGACCGTCATCGCTTCGATGAAATTGATTTTTGAAGTGAAAACTTCTTGAGGGACGTTGTGCACTTTTTGGATGGGGAAAAATTATTAAATTGGCAACCGTCATCGCTTCGACGAAATAAATTTTTGAAGTGAAAATTTCTTTAGGAACGTTGTGCACTTTTTGGATGGGGGAAAAGTATTGAATTAGGGACCGTCATCGCTTCGACGAAATAAATTTTTGAATTAAAAATTTCTTTAGGGACGTTGTGCACTTTTTGGATGGGAAAAGTATTAAATTAGCGACCGTCATCGCGACCATCATCGCTTCGACGAAATAAAAATTTGAAGTGAAAACTTCTTGAGGGACGTTGTGCACTTTTTGGATGGGGAAAAATTATTAAATTAGCGATCTTCATCGCTTTGACGAAATAAATTTTTGAAGTGAAAACTTCTTTAGGGACGTTGTGCACTTTTTGGATGGGAAAAAGTATTAAATTAGCGACCATCATCGCTTCGACGAAATAAATATTTGAAGTGAAAACTTCTTGAGGGACGTTGTGCACTATTTGGATGGGAAAAAAGTAATAAATTAGGAAACGTCATCGCTTCGACGAAATAAATTTTTGAATTGAAAATTTCTTTAGGGACGTTGTGCACTTCTTGGATGGGGAAAAATATTGAATTTGCCACCGTCATCACTTCGCTGAAATAAATTTTGTGCGTATATAAATTACGTGTATGTATTCACAAATAGCATAGGGCATACACATCGCACATATTTTTGGATGGGGAAAAAGCAGTGAGCTCGTAATTTATTTACTATCAGAAGTTTTCACTTCTGTCGGCACTCCCACAAGTACCTTCAATTTTTTTTTGTAACGTATTAACTGTGTGGAAAATAAATGAGAAAATTCAGTTAACTATGTACATGAACACAAAATGATTGTTTAGTTTATCGATTCCGATTTAAACACGTTTAAAATAGAGATTGTACAAAAAATCACCTAAATAACATGTAAACAAATGTAATATGAACACATTCGCGGACACGACTGCACATCCAGACACGACAAAGGGACATGACTGTGTGAATAAGGGGGTCCTTATTGACCTTTTACCCTAAAAGGGTCTAAAACACATGTAGATTTGTCGTTCGCATCTTCGCATGAATTTAAAAGGTTGGTCTTTATAAAAAATTGCCTCAACAAAATACCGTTTGCGAATACCGTAATATTATTAAAGGGTTGGCCTTAACGGTATCATAGATTATTTATATTTGTAAACAAAACGTAACGAAAAGGTATATATGTATTTCAGTAAACCCTTTAAAGGGATTTATTGGGAAGGTTAAACTAATAAAATAAATGAAAATTGGATAAAATGTAAAGTTCAGATTTCTATTATATTCTGCTTCTTCTTTCTTTCTGCCTTTCATTTCTTTTCCGATATTTTTATTTCTCCATATTGTCTCGTTCAGGCAACCTGCGGCTCTGTTTGCTATATATTTATTATATTTCTCCCAAAAATTTTTATGTATTTGCCACATCCTTTGTGCTTGGCTCCGAGCTTCCCTGTATACGTATTTGTTTTCATCTGTGTTACTTGGTAAGTACTGGTGACATATTTTTTAATCACTACATTATCTTTTTGATTCCATTGTCGTAATCCTTTGTTTCTTATTTTCTTAAAATAAACAGTAATCTTTAAAATGGTTATATCGTTTTAGAAAAAAAATTATTCTTCAATTACTTACTGCCCTCGTGGGCAAAACTTAAACTTTCTCACACTTCACGTATTTCTCATAAACCACGTCAAACCTGACACTTTATTAAACAAACAATCAAAAGATATATTGAAATCAAATTCGCTTTATCACCACGTTGTACAATTAATCGAATAACTATACACACATTCAATTTCCTCATCGTAATAAACTAACAAGTGAGAATTTAATTTGCTTTTATAATGGTCCTCGTACAATTGATGGCTTTGTCGAAAATTAGTTAAAGATTAAATGTCTGAAGAGAGATTTAGACAGGCATGTGATTTGTTTGTTGTTTAGAAATAAGTAAATTTTATGCTACTATTGTATAGTACATATGAGAGATTTTTAAGGTTATTTATGACTTTATTTCTGTAAACTATTAGCAACTTTGGACTGGGTTATTAGCGTAGGATGGATGATTGATAGGATGGATTTTACTTGTGAATGAAAATTAAATATTAACTGTATCACTGATGTCATTTTTTCTGTACTACATGAGGTCTATCAAGCACTAAACAATAATAATTTTCATACGGTCACTGTTTTGTTGTGACTATTCCAAAGCTTTCGATTGTGTAAATCACGACATTTTGGTAAAAAATCTAAATTTTTACGGAATTCGACGTATTTCTAATGATATAGACTCTAGTCTCAAAAATAATTGCATTAGGGGTACCGCAAGGTTCTCCTCCATTGGGTCCTGTACTTTGCCTCATTTTTATTAATGACATCACTAGTTTAAAAATCGATGGAAAAAGTTTTCTTTTTGCTGATGATACCAGTATCACTCCAATATTGCAACTCTTCATGCTACTAAAACTTCTGATCTACTCACAATGAAAACCTGGTCTGATTCTAATTTATTCTCTTTCAACCTAGATAAAACAGTAGCATTATCCTATAAAGGAGCTCCTCAACCATTACCTCTTAATAACAGCCATATCAGTACCGTTTATTCTGTAAAATTTTTTGGTATTTTGGATAGCAACCTTAAAAATGGTCTCCTCATATTTAAGGTTGTTTTTAATGTATTAAGTGAGAAACTATCCTCAGCTTGCTATGCAATAAGACCTGTTTTGAAGGAAATCAATTTAGAATCTTACAAAATAACATCTTTTTCTTTGTTCGAGTAGCATCTTCGATATGGTTTTCCTTTTTGGGGTTCTGGTATAGCTGCCCAATCTGATGTTATTTTTAAATTACAAAAAAGAGTAATAAGATATCTGTTCGGCCTCAGAAGAACAACACATTGCCGAAGCTACTTCTAAGATCACGGGATTTTAACACTTCCTTCTTTATTTTTAGAAACTGTTTGCTTAATTCGTAAACATCTACAAGTTTTTCCAGCAAGACCTAAATGACCTAATCATGACATTTCCACCAGACATAATTCTACCTTTGACGTCTATTTATCTATCCCGTCTACTGATTAGTAAGGAAATATATATTATATTCTGCGAAAAAAACTATACAACCATCTTCTTTCCCTAAGTTCCGTGAAATGACAAAAGGCTATCTATCTGAAAGACCATATTCAGTAGAATAATTTCTTAATCAATAACTAAGAGATTACAGTAATACCCTTACGTACAAGTAGCATTTTTATCTATACATATTTGGGTATCATAATATGTAGCAGCTTAACTTATTAAACTTATTGTTGTGTTATTAAGGTTGATTATTTGCAATTTATTTAAATTTTGCAATAGATTGTTTTTGTTTTACTTCATTATTTCTTTTTATTTTTATTGACGATTCATATGACTTTAGTAAATTGTGTTTGTTATTGTTTTGTTTTTTTTTTACTGCAAGCTTTGTCTGTAATGGTAGGGGAGCCCAAGCGGGGATTTTTGCAGTTACTCGAGCGCGTCAAATTGTCACATAGGGAGAAACCTTGTACCCTGTAAATGTACCTGTACCATATATTGGTTCTTAACACAGGAAAGTTCGTTAAGGGGGGTCTGAAAAAAATCTATCCTTAGAAAAACTCGAAATCGTCAGATAAGGTAAGTTATGTACAGCTGGTTCCAAAAAAAACTGATACGACTTTTAAAGCGTATTTTGTAGAAAATTGAGCAGTGTTTTTTGAAGGATAAATACTTATTATTTACATGCTGTCACTGCCACTGCCAAATCTTAAAATTTGTCGGAAAACTTAGTCTGTTTTCAAAAAAAGGGTTTTTGTTTGTTTATTTTATTGTCTGTCATAATAAATATAATATAATGTCAAATCATTCATACATTGCTCAAAATGATCAAATCATACTAAGAGTCATATCAGTTTTTTTAGGAACCAGCTGTACATGCAAAACAGTGTATATTTTAAAAATCTGACGATTTGGGCGGGGCGTAAGGAAATGGGAAATTAAAAATAAAAAAATGGTCACAAAGTTTCACCCCAAAAAATGCAAATATTTCGCGAAATGAACATCAGATCGAAAAACTAAAAAATACGTTTTCAGTATTTCTCAAAAATTTATCAAATTATACCAAACACGACCCCCACGGAGAGGGGGTGGGGGCAAATTTAAAATTTTAAATAGGAACCCTGCGATATTTGGGAAATGAACAAGAGATCGAAAAACTGAAAAATACACGTATTCAATATTTTTGACAAATCTATCGAATGGCACCAAACACGACCCCCCACGGAGATGGAGTAGGTTACTTTAAAATCTTAAATAGGAGCCCCCATTTTTATTGCAGATTTGAATTCCTTACGTAAAAATAAGTAACTTTTATTCGAGACATTTTTTCGAGTTATGGAAAGATGGCGCTATAATCGGAAAAAAACGATTGTTGAAAATAGAAAATTAAATTAAAAAATGGAAAGTCCCCCACTTTATGGAAAACTTAACTTAACTTTTTTTGGTTTTGGTACCTACTCTTCACAGCCCAATAGGTTTCCATAACGCTTGAGTAACTGCAAACTTAGCATACTTTTCTCCCCTACTATAAAATTGTACAATTTTCAACGACAATAAAGCATATTTCTAAATATGTAGAGAAGATAAATGTAAAGGTACGATTGTAGAAAATTGAGACTTTAAAATGACATTTGCTTTGCATGTCTTATATATTTTCAATTATATTTGTATATACCCCATTTTGCAGTATATTTGTGCACTCTGCATCACATGCATTTGTAAAAAGAATAATTGATTTTAAACAAGGTAATCGTAAACATCGTGTTGTAGTAGCACAACAACTTGTTCTACCCATAAGTAAAATAATTTTATTTGCCTATCAGGGTCGGTAATGTAGGTGCAGGACAATTTCTTGTTATCATACGTTGAGCACGTTTCCAAGTGATTTTCTCACGGCTCGCGAACCTACTTTGACCTTTCCTGATTAACATAGACTTCTGGTATCTATCGAAGAATGGCACCCACAATACTTTTATTTGTCGGAAGACTGTAAACGTACGTGTCTTTTGCGATTTATATTAATTTTAAACAGCATATAAGTGAAAAGCTGTTGAGTGCAGAAGAATTCCCTATTCTTCACAGCTTCTTATACATTGTATAAGATAAAGTGTAAGATACTGTATCAAAATATTTAAATTATATTCAAACGCTACTTAAAGATAAACTAAATTAAATAAGCTTTAATCAATAATTAGCGTGACGTGAGAAAAATAGGGTAGAGTGTAGAACTGATCTAACTTTTTAAAAGAGCCTCTATCAGATCTAGAGGATATATGTGTTTGGGGATGGATACTTTACTAAAATTTTCCATTTCCTGTCTGCGAGTAAATTAAAAAGCTGCCCAGTCAGACATGCCTCAAGATGTCTAAATTACTTTTAGTACCAACATCACATGGCGATCCTGCAACTAAAGAAGGGAATCTTCTGATGATCCACATGAGAAAAAAAAAAGAAATATGAAATTAAGCCAGAAATACTGCGTGTCTTTTTATTAACTATTGGATAGAAGCAGATTTTACATGGTTAAAACAATAGTTATTTATGTACCAAGTCAGTAAAGTGACTCTTTATCGAACGAGTCTGATATGTGTAACGTTATCAGATATACAGATATGTATATCTGAGTGTAACGGGCGGGACGAGTAACAGACGAGTTCGATAAAGAGTCTTTACTGACGTGGTGCATACAAAATTTTATCGCCAACATAATTTGATTGGAAATCAACTTGGAATTTGAACTCCGATGATTTCCACCTTAAAGTTGACTACGTAAAAGTTTGGGCTCTGTAATTATTTAAAAATAATATAAAATTTATAAAAAAAAAATTGAATAAAAATTTGTCGTTTATTTAACTTCTTTAAAATCTCATTGTAACACTACCCATTTTTTAATTTGATTATCTTCATTATTGCATAAAATTAATCATCTTTATTTTAATAATCCCTGAATGAAAAACTGAAGAATGAAGTACTGAAAGCTTGGCAGCTTGGACAGTGCCAAAATATATTTTATCTACAATTTCACTTTCTACAATAATTTGATATTGGTTTTAACACTTACCTGCAATTTACGATTTAAGAACTTTTTAAATTTTAGACGTCATAATAATAATGACAGTGATGACAGATAACTTTTGCAAGATGGCCGCTTTCGATTTTTAATCGATAGGTATCAATATTGAATAATTACTAAATCGGTAAAGTTTTAATTTATTTTATATGAATATAATTACAAAATACTACAAAATTCCCCTCTTTGACATAAACTTAATTGATAATATCGCAAATTGTGTACAATATTTTTAATAATTAAAGTAAATAAATTTTAAGTTCACTCAAATATCCGCCACTCGATTACTGGCATCGACCACTTACATTCAATCTTGGTTAATTTGATTAATCGCGGCAGGTAAAGTAAAGTTCGTCTTTCAGTACAATAAAGTGTTACTTTACTGCCGCAAATGAGGGCAAATGAGTACAATAATGAATGTCTTTAGTGACGGTTGGCGATAATGACGGTTAATTGATAGTTTAAACTACATCACTCGTTACATATTTAGTTATTGACGTAGGACTGACACCCCATCAATGCATACACACAGTAATAATCATAACCATTATTTCACATGCGAATTATAGTCCGTTCTTTAACGGTAAAATATTGCAAAACTTCTAAATCTTAAAGAACCGCTTGGATTAACATGAAATTTGGCATACACATAGCTAACAAGTCAAAGAAAAAAAGTGATATTGTGCCGATATGTGCTTTTGCCCTGGGGGTGGTTTTCACCCCCTCTTGGGGGTGAAAAAATATTCGTCCAAATAAAGTCAGGGAGTGGATAAACTGGCTAATTTTAAGTAACTTTGGTTCTATAGAGTTTTTTCACTAAGTCAGTACTTTTCCAGTTATTTGGCAGTGAATATGTTAACTCTTTCAACAAAATAACCACGCTTTTAGACAGTTTCTCGCAAATAACTCAAATAGTAAGTATTTTTTCGAAAAAACATTCTCAGCAAAAATATAGCCTGTAAAATTTAAAAAAAAAATGGTGTATATATCACGTCTCTACACCTAGTACAAGCAGAGTTATAGCTAATGAAAATAGGTTCATATTCGTCAAATTCCAAATGGAATATTTTAACGTGAAATAACCAGAAGCACATTTCGGGGAAAACTCATTACAACTTATTTAAAGTGTTTAAAAAAGCTTCATTTTTGTTTTATAAAAAAAACTTCTAGCATCAAAATTAAACAAGTTACGCTCAAAATAAAGTTAGTCCCTTTTGGTTTTGGTAAAAAAATCGAGAAAATCACCCCCTAATTAGTATCTTGAATGAACTTAATCGTTACGACTTCACAAGTTTCTTGACTCGTGTATACCGGGTGGTGAATTGGAACACGGGCCATAGGAAACTCAATGTAAAATTCTAAACTGTTGAATTCCTGCTTCCCTAATTATTTTACATCGAAAGTCATAAGAAACTATTTGTAGAGAATTGAAATCTGTATTGAAAACAACTGTTAATATTGTTCTACGAACAATAATTATTCAAAATTTTGTAAAAATATAATACAATTTTCAGAGAAATACGCCAAAGTTACGCCACACACAGTGCAATAATGTGTATATGATTGCATTCGGTGACAATGAGTTTATTATATTAACAATTTGAACTGTCAATTTCTTTATTTATTTTATCATTTATTGTTTAAAACACAATAAAGTTGATCAGATACCCTCAGTTAAGGAGAAAGTATTAATAATAAAGATATTTTCTTCAGTCAATAGTGTGCTCACTGTCAGTTAAATACTAACGTGTGGCCTAACATGCCCACACATACCTACTGCGGTAAATACATTATATTTTTCAAAATTTTGGAATGTGTTTAAATCGTAGAACAATTGTAACTTCTGTTTTTAATACAGATTTCAATCCTCTACAAATAACTTCTCATGACTTTTGATGTAACATAATTAGGGAAGCAGGAATTCAACAGTTTAAAATTTTACGTTGAGTTTCCTATGGCCCGTTTTTCGATTCACCACCCTGTATATTGTTTATATGATCTGTAAGTTTCATCGATTCAAAGACCTTATTATTGAAAGGGCTGTAGTTAAAAGGGGTTGAACGAGTCACTGATCATGATTGTATGCAAATTTAGGAACACCAAATCTTAATCAATTTTTGTCTAACAGAAAAACAAAAAAATACATGATATTCAGCAAAGCAAATCTGACTTTTTTTGTTTTTCGAGATTTTTGGTATCTCTAACAATTTTTAACTTATTTTGAAAAAAAAAATATTTTTCAAAATTTAAATTTTTAAAAATTTTACTTTGAAACCAAATTTTTTCAAAAATAAGCACTTTGAATCGATGAAACTTACAGATCATATAAACACAACATAAGTAAAATAATTTGTGGAGCGGTAACGATTAATTTAATTTAAGTTGATAATTAGGGGGTGGTCTTCCCGATTTTTTTTTGCAAAAACAAAAGGGACCAACTTTATTTTGAGCGTAACTTGCTTAAACAAAAATAAAGCTTTTTTTAAACACTTTAAAAAAGTTATAATAGGTTTTCCTCAATAAGTGCTTAATCTTTTGGATATTTTACGTCGAAATATTCTATTTGAAATTTGGTGAATATGAATCTATTTTTCATTAGCTATAACTCTGGTTCTACGAGATCCAGAGACCTAACGCGTACACCATTTTTTTTTACTTTTTTATAGGCTATATTTTTGCCAAGAACGTTTTTTTCGACAAAATACTTACTTTTTGAGTTATTTGCGAAAAACCGTCTAAAAATGTGGTTATTTTGTTGAAAAATGAACATATTCACTTGCAAATAACTCGAAAAGTGTTGACTTGGCGAAAAAGCTCTATAGAACAAAAGTTACTTAAAATTAGTCAGTTTACCCCTTTCCGGACTTAGTTTGGACATATATTTTTTCACCCCCAAGAGGGGGTGAAAGTCACCCCCAGGGCAAAAGCACACATCGGCACAACATCACTTTTTTTCTTTGACATCTAATCTATATGTATGCCAAATTTCATGTCAATCCAAGCGGTTCTTTAAAATTTAGAGCAAAAACCGTGAAAGAATGGACATTACAATTTATAACTAATATCTGTATCAACTACATATTATAGACGCATATTTCTGTCGAGTCATAAAATTTGATTTTTTTTATTTAATAAACACCAATAAGACGCTTAAGAACATTACAATCTGATCAAATAATATAATCAATGAGCAACTTACTACATATTACTATTACTACTAAAAAAAGACTAAGGACAAACTCACTAGTACCAATTAAGTTCTGTTAGTTTATTGCACAAATAGTAACCTGTACCTGTATCACTTGCACTCTGCTCTACTTTTCACTTAACTAACTCAAAAGGTTTCTTCTTCTTGAATCTTCTAGCTCGATCCGTGTTGTCGAGTAGCTGGATGGCCTCATCATTGACGTGTTGAAGAAGTCGTTGTTCGTGACTCTTGGCAAATTTTGTATGAAGTATTTTTATAGTATGAAGTATTTTGTTATAGATTGACAGAGTGGATTGTCTTCCCAATAGCCAATTCCATTTTTTATACTTCTGTTATGTTCTGTTTTCTTTTCTTTTTAACAAAGGTCGTCCAGCACAGCCTAGCATCTAATTAATACCGAAATATTTAGCGGTATAGGGATATGGTATCTGAGTATTATTTGAGTTTAAGGACTGTATTGTTTTTTCTTATTTTTGTAAAATTAATGTGAACTGAGTTCATTTTATTTAATTTAATTCGCCAGCATTTAGTCCAGTTGTTAAGTCTGTTAAAGCTTATAGTTTTCTTGCTGCTTCTTCATGCTCTTCACCTACGACTAAGACGGCAGTATCATCAGCAAAGGTAGCTATTGTGTTATGATCTACTTCAGGGATATCACTAGTGTATAATAGGTATAAGACCGGTCCTATCACACTACCTTGTGGTATACCTGCATTGCTTTCTTTTAGTTCCGAGCAGGTTTCTTCTTGCTTAACCCTAAAAACTTTCTCTGATATATGTATAAGGTTCCAATAATTCTGTGTATTGTGTTGTTTCAAGTGTCGTGTAAAGTGTAGTGTTTGTGAAAAATCCTGCTTAATTTGTATTTAAGTCCTACCTGCCATACTTCATCAAAAGCTTGCGCCACGTCGAGGTAGACAGCGGAGAAAACATTATTTTGTTCCAGTGACATCTCTATTTAGTCCGTTATTGTATGGACTTGGTCGATAGTTGAGTTAGTTTCTCTAAACCCAAACTGGTGTGATGGAACTAGAGCCTTAGCGTCTATGAGAGGTTACAGCCTTTTCAGCAGTAGCTTCTCGTATAGCTTCAAAATTACAGTTAGTAATGAAATCGGCCTGTACGATGATACTGTATTTGGTTGTTTCCAAGTTTTAAGGATCATTATGACCCAACCATAATGGCTGGAATCTTTTTATTTACGAACTATGGCGACTCAATGATCAAAGAGTATGATTTTCGTTTGGGTTCGAGAAGTCCCAGATTTAATTAGCAGTCAACCATTCTTTATTGTATTAATGGAATAACTTCAGAATATAAACAGTAATATCTACGACAATGGTGTAATACCATCATGGTGCATGCAGAAGCAGCTGCTAATACAAATATGAACAGGTAATTTACACTTGTAAAACTGTAAACTCTATTTTATAAAAATTAAGGTCTTGTTTGCTTTGCATCTAATAGCAGATTTAAGTAATGTTTGGTTTGTGTAACACGTTAGCAGCTAAATGCTTTTGGCCGCGCTAATAATTAAAAAAGCGTGGGTAGCTAATGTGCAAGTACACAGTTACAAGTCAAGTTTACGTAGAAAACGTTTTTAATAATACATGAAGTATTATTTTATTTTTACCTTACCTTTTCCTTACCTTACCTTACCTTAAATTACCTTACCTTACTTTACATTACCTTATCTTACCTTACCTAAAATAGTGGAAGTTTTTTTTTAATGGCATGGATTTTATGTCGTTCAGCCAGTCACAACATGAGTATTAGTGTTATGTGTAGTGTGTTTGTTGAGTAAGTGTCTTGTTACTTTGAAAAGTCGACGTCATTGTCTTTGCAAAGAGACGCTAATTGTATCCGAACGTCTGCGGTCCCTCCGGTGAGTACCGATCCCACAAGGACAGAAACTATATTCATTTATTACTTTATAATAAATGAAACATTTCTGACCCTGGTGAGATTCGAACCCACAACATTTCGGATTTTTTCGATCGACCAGAATACATTTATTTTTGGTTTACTGCTATATTACTTTTATAGTCATCGTTGTATAAGTTTCTTTATACATTATCATGCCATAAAGTGAAAAAAAAGTAAAAAAGCTCTATACAGAGGAAGAACAAATGACGCTATAACCGAAGAAACACCAGAAACAACCACAAATCGTCGGCCTAAAATGAAAAATGCATAAGTCCAAAATATTCAATTTTGGACTTTTGATGGCATCTGTTAGCAATATCCAAAAGCTATGCACGGCTCTGTTTTTTTTCTAATATACTTTATTAGATTTTGCTAAAATTGCGAAAATGAAATCTGCATAAGTCCATTAATGTTGGAAACCATATGAAATCTGCACAAGTCCTACAAGTCCGCTCTTGTAAGTGGCCAAACCGTTCAAACTTATCGGTGTTTTTCTGATGTTTATACAAAATGTCTTTTTATTGTAAATGGGTGAATACCTACATGGTACAGATTAAAATTACACAACAAATTACTTACTAAAAACGTGAATTTAAATTATTTAGAGACGTATTTTTATAATATATTTAGTTGTATACAAGTAGAGTTATGTACAGGTAGTTTTTGTCTCTCCTGTAAAATTAGGCATTTTGGACTTATACATTTTTCATATTAGGCCGACGAAATGAGGATGTTAATATAAGTACACAGGAAGTTCGAAAAACACTTAAGAAAGCTGAAGAACAGAAAAGCTGCAGGTAAAGACGGAACCCTAAACGAATTATTGAAACATTTTTTAAATTTTAGTATTCAAAAAAGGAGATGAAAAGTAGCCAGAGAACTACAGAGGTCTTCTTCTTCTTGACGTGCCTATCCGTGACGAATGTTGGCGATCATCATGGCAATCTTCACCTTATCTACAGCAACGCGGAAAAGCTGCACAGATGTTGTGTTAAACCAGGTTCTGAGGTTCTTTAACCAGGATGTTCTTCTTCTTCTTGGACCTCGCTTTCCAAACATTTTTCCTTGCAGGACGGCTTGTAGGAGGGCATATCTGGATTAATTTCGCATAATGTGTCCAAAGTATTCCAACTTTCGAGATTTGATGGTGGTCAGTACCTCTCGGTTCTTCGCCATTCTTCTAAGAACCTCTTTGTGACCCGATCAGTCCATGGGATTTTAAGAATTCTACGATATAGCCACATCTCAAATGCTTCCAACTTTCGGCACATATTCTCGTTCAAGGTCCATGATTTAACACCATAAAAAAGGACAGAGAAGACGCAACATCTCAACATTCTTACTTTTATACCAAGAGAAAGGCTGTGGCTCTTGAAAAACGCACCCATGCGGTTGAAAATTGATCTAGCTTTTCCGATGCCCGCTCTTATCTCTTGGTTGTTGGTTCATTATTCATTTATTATGGTGCCGAGATAGTTCTAGTGCCTCACTCTTTCTATAGGGGTTTCGTTGATATAGGGTTGACCTTCTGTTATCTTTTTCTTGCTGACGATCATAAGCTTTGTTTTCTTTACGTTTATATTGAGTCCATATTGTTGACTATAATATGTGATTTTGTTCATAAGGACTTCTAGGTCTTCTAGGTTGTCCGCAAATACTATGGTGTCATCTGCATACCTGATGTTATTTAGCCGGTACCCGTTTAGTATAATATCTTTTTCAGTTTCGTGCAAAGCTTCGATAAATATTCTTTCGTAGTAAAGATTGAAATTTAGTAATCAAGTATATTCAAATGGGAAATATGCCACAATTTTACCTAAAAATTATTTTATTAACGTTTCGACGCCCAAGTCGGGTGTCGTTGTCAAAATACGAAATAATACTAAATAAACAAAAATGTTATTGCTTAGTAAAAAATTCTTCTAATAATTTATTTAATCTGACTCATTTATATCGGCAATTCAGACACGTATTATACATTTTAAAGTAGACGACTTTAAAATGATATTGCCAATATTGATGAGTTGCGTTCCTGGGACGACTTTACTAAAAGATAGTTCATTCGATTACATGAAATCAATCCCAACTCAAGAATATCCGCCACAAAAAATCATAGCATGTGATCTGTCTTTAAAAATTTTTTGTGGCGGATATTCTTGAGTTGGGATTGATTTCATGTAATCGAATGAACTATCTTTTAGTAAAGTCGTCCCAGGAACGCAACTCATCAATATTGGCAATATCATTTTAAAGTCGTCTACTTTAAAATGTATAATACGTGTCTGAATTGCCGATATAAATGAGTCAGATTAAATAAATTATTAGAAGAATTTTTTACTAAGCAACAACATTTTTGTTTATTTAGTATTATTTCGTATTTTGACAACGACACCCGACTTGGGCGTCGAAACGTTAATAAAATCATTTTTAGGTAAAATTGTGGCATATTTCCCATTTGAATATACTTGATTATAAAAATGCCACAAGAAAATAGCTTCAGAACAACATTGAAATTTAGAGGGGACAAAATGCAGCCCTGCCTCACTCGACGCATGATTTTCACAAATTTGGTGTGTTCACCGTTAACTCTGAGGTTTGTAGTCTGATTCCAGTAAAGGTTTCTAATTATTTTCAGATCTTGGTTATTAATTCCTGCTTCTTTTAGTATTTGCATCATCTTGGCGTGTTGTACTCGATGAAACGCCTTCTCGTAATCAACCAGACATACGTATACGTCGCAATTGACGTCTGTGCATCTCTGGAATAATACTTGTATTGACAACAAAGCCTCTCTCGTACCAACAGCATTTATGAACCCGAACTGGTTGGGCGAAACTTGACTTTCACATAGCTTGTAAATTCTCGTATGGATTACCTTTAGGAACAATTTTAGGAGATGATGACTCATCATGCTTATCGTACGGTATTCTTCGCATTTTTTGGCTCCTGGTTTTTTTGGAAGTGCAATAAACTTCAGCCATTCTGTTGGTATTTCTCCAGAGTTGTATATGTTGTTGAATATCTTTGTGATTATTTCTATTGATTCGTTGTCCATCAGTTTAAGTAGTTCTGCTTGTATATTATCGGGACCTGCTGCTTTGCCATACTTTAGCTGTGTTATGGCAGAATAAACTTCCTGCTGTAATATTCTTCGTCCATCATTTACCTCTTCTTCTAACTCAAAGTTGTTATCCCTTTGGTCCTCAAATAGTTTTTCTAGATATTCTTTCCACGTTCTAATTTTACTCTGTTTGCTTAAGATGATGTTTCCGTCAGAATTAGTGAAATTTCCTCTCTCTGTCTCCGTCGTAGTCCACCTGTGAATTCTTTAACTTTCCTCTGTACATTGTGACTATCGTACTTTGACTGTAGAGTCTTAATTTCTTGGCATCTTTCCATTGCTTCTTTTTCTTTCGCTTCTCTAATTTTCCTTCTTATTGATATATTGATTGTTTTATATGTGTCGGGGTCATTTTTGGCATTTCTTGTTTCGTCCATTAGTTTCAGGATCTCATCTGTCATTCATGATTTCTTCTTGGTTAATTTATCTGCCTTTAAGTTTTTATCCTTTACATTTTGAACTATTTCGGTCATTTGTTTGATCATTTGTTCTTCATTCGATTCGTCTCTAATTGCAGTCACTTGCTCGTTTAACGTGGCTTGGATCCTCATTTTCGTGTACACAGAGGTATCAACTTGTTAAATAGTACCGTAAAACTTACAACTAAAATTTTACAAGTACTAATGAATCAGAGAATAGGTTTAGCAGATGAACAACAGGGTTTTCGTACTGGAAGATCGTGTAAAGGTGCAATATTCGTCATAAAACAAATGATTGAGAAATCACTAGAGTATAACAGACCATCATTTCTGTGTCTGATTGACTTGAAGAGAGCATTTGACAGAGTAAGACTCAAAGGTGTAATCCATCTTCTGTATAATAGAGAAGTATCCCTAGATATCATAAAAACTATTGAAAACATCTACCGAAACAACAAAATGTAAGTTAGAATAAGTGGACAACTTACAGATACTCATTGAGTCCTATCCTCTTCAATTTAATCACAGATGAAAACATCAAACACGTCAACAAAGGAAAAGGGTACAAAATGGGAAACAAAGAGGTAAAAATACTCTGTTATGCAGACGATGCAATATTAATAGCCCAAGATGAAAATAGTCTGCAAATATTAGTCCACATATTTAACAAAAGAGCAAAAGAATTCAATATGAGAGTTTCATCTCAGAAAACTAAAACAATAGTAATCAGTAAAGAACCAATCAGATGTAAAATATACATTGATGGTATCAATATTGAACAAGCAATGGAAATAAAATACCTTGGAATAATTACATTGTCAATCTACGGAGACCTGAACAAAGAAGTGAGAAATCAAGTAAGTACAACAAACTAATAGACTGGTAGGATGTCTTAGTAACACTGTATGGCGAAACCGACATATTAACACTGAGATGAAGTCAATACTTTGTAACCAGTGTAAGACCAATAATGCCGTATGCATCAGAAACAAGACCCGACACAGCCACTACACAAATCCTATTGGAAACGGCAGAGATGAAAGTACTGAGGAGAATAATTACAGAAATTACGCTGAGAGATCGAAAAAGGAGTGAAGCCAATAAAAGACAATGTAACGTACAGTGTATAAACGAATGGACACTAAAAATAAAAAAGAATTGAATAACCACATAAAATCAGAATGGGGGAGACTTTTCAAATTTATTTTAAGAAAAATAACAAACATGTAACGTTTATGAAATTAAAAGAACTTTTTTTCTGTTATATGAAGCAGTAGCTCAACGTTACTACCAGCAGTTTTAACTCTAAGGAGAAGGGTGATTCGGGAGATAATCACTTATCCACTGTAAGAGGTATAAAAGTTAACCATCCAGAATAAATCAAAAGAACTTCATATGAAACAAAAGATATTAATTTTTTTAAATCTTGTGTTCTGACAGGTGTATTACAAGTGTCTTTGTCAAGAAAATAGAAGTGCAATAATATGGTATCCGTATGTAGTAGTAAAAAGAGTAGCAAGCATCCTAGGGATGGCCGTTTTTGACAAAACACCGGTTTTCGGTTATACCGGTTTTTTTTGCTTACGGTTTAGCCTGGCGGTTATAACCGGCCAAAAAACCGGTTTTTCCAAAAACCGGTTTTCGATTTTTTTAACCCAATAGTTACAATGTTACAGGGGTCAATGTTACATTTACAATGCACTTTAGTTTGCGATACTCCACTCAAGTCGATACTCGATATCAATATGAACAAAATTAGTACTATCGAAAGAACATCAATATCAATATAAATAAAACACAATTTTTAATAAAACCATTTTATTCTGTTAATTATTATATTTATTTATTATTTTATTATTATTATATATTTATTGATTATTACTAAATATAATATAGCGTAAGATTAATATATACATATTGTAATAATATACAATTTAACCCAACCATTTCAACTTATAAAAAAATTCCCAGACTCTTTCAAATGGGATTAAAAAAATAATATCAACATAAATATTTTACTTAAAAATAAATTGGATAATGCAATTTATCTTTTATCTTTACTACCATCAAAAAGATTTATCATGTATTTCTTTTAACACGTTTTTATATTTGTATAATAGGTACAATTTCAATCATTTTAATACTACCTGTATGGGTGTATCGTTTTGAAAACGTAGGGAAATCCTTGGAGATTCGTATTCGTAATCGGTAATTCGATATTCATAGTCAGAACATTATTTTTGGCAATCAGAAAAATTCATTCACCCACTTTCAGTGTCAAGAGTCAAGTATGAAAAATAGATGATGTTTGCGTCTACTTCAACCAGATCACTTCTTATGTAAATATTATGATTACTAGAGAGCGGAATATATGCAAAGTGCATATAATGCATATATTGCATATTTTCAGACAACAAACACAACATTGCGCATATTTAAGCTAAACACGATTTATTTTGCATATTTTAAAAATAAATTATATAAAAGTTTAAAATTTTCCTCTCTTAGTTGGAATTTTATAACTTCGATATGAACGAGCTCGTTATTTATCTATCTATCGCTCATCTGGACTTTCCCATTACTACCTGAATTTAACAATTATGGGTGTTCCCAGAAAAATATTATTTTATTAGCGTAGCAAGTCGTAGGTACCTACCTGCTTTTAAGGGTCTAATAATTATTTTGTCAGTTTCCGGCCAACATTTGTCTAAAGTAAACGTTGTATCGTATTTAGTGTTTTTGAAGTGATTCGTATATATTAAATTTAAATATGTCTACCATTCAAAAAAGTGCTTGGATAAAGTGTTTTCCCGAGTTAAAGCTAAGTGGAGACAAAGTATTTTGCAAGGCCTGTTCCAAAATCGTAAGTTACATTCATTTTCACATTTCATTTTTTAAATGAGGAACTGACAAACAAAAGCATCATGTCCCACAAAAGAAATTTTGACATTTTGAAAAGAAAGACGGACATAGAGAGAAGCATCAAAATACAAAAATCCATCAAATTGTAGACAATTCCGCTTTTGTTCTTCAGCTTAAGTAACGTACTTTGTTCTTTAAGTAACGTACAAATTGCTAAAGAACTTATGTTCATAAAAGTTAATTTTAGTTTTTTACCAGATCTAATAAAGTCATTAGAACAAAGGAATTTACAATTAAGTGATTCGGTTAATCTTGTTAACACTTTTTCTGCTCATTGTCAAAAAATTCCCGGAAATACAGGAATTACAATTAGAAATAAATTAAAAAATGTTTTAGAAAAAAATGAGGGCTTCGATTGTTTGAGGAAAGTTGTACGTATTTTTGAAGGCAACTTTTCTGAAGATCTTACGACTTAATATATTGTTTTATTTTTGAGTATTTTTAATATGCATTTGCATATTTAGACAAATTTAGAAAAAATACCTGCATATTTGTAGTAAAAGTAATGCATATTATATGCGCATATTTTTTTAATGTTGTGTTGCATATATTCCGCTCTCTAATGATTACAAATACCTTTTCAATGAAATATTACAATAAAACTTAATTGTTTCTGGCTGATGTGAGTTTGCACTTTCAGTTTGCTACTGTATTTATAAAATAAAATTTGAATTATGGTTTTGTTTGGAATAATTACTTGAGAATTATAAATATGATTTTGATCCAAAATAATACCTAACCTAATCCTAATCATCGAAAAAAAAATAACCGGTTTTTACTTTAAAAAGAAAAACCGGTTATAACCGGGACAAAAAACAACCGGTAAAACCGGTTATTGCGAAGTAAAAAAACCGGTGTTAGGTTAAAACCGGTAGGTTTTTCCCACCCCTAAAGCATTCTATTATAGAAAGTGATATTATAATAGATATAGTAAACAATAATTGCCTTTTTGAATTAACGAACGAATTTTTACTGAGGAAAGATAAAAAATGAAATGATAAAAACTAAAGCCTTAACAGCTGACATGTTTATATAAAAATAAATTCTCAAGATTCATCTTTCATCCATTCTTTTATGGAATAGTTTTACGGTTGTTGCAATACAAAATTTGAGTACCATGAGAAACTGCCATAATGCGCGAGAATAAACTTCAAGTACATAAAATTTATGAGTACGTAAGAATTTAATTCTGACCAATGCAACATATGTCTCTGCAGGTAGGTAATTATTTTAATGGCGGCAATTCATTTCATTTACAATAAATCAATGAACTGTAAATTTATTTTGTTTAATGATTACCATTTAATTGCGATATAAATGAATTAAATGGTCACGTTAAGTTGCGTCATGGAAAGTGCCAGATTGTTGCTTGTTTCACGCTTTCTTCTTAATAATATTCACTCCTTTTTTTATTGTTAATCATATATATTTGAAGAAGACCGATGTATAATTTATGAGTACCAAAGATACTTACAGATGACTGGGAACTCTTCTTAACCGGACATGTAACTTACAATAAAAACACATCTAAAATTAGGACTAATGGAGATGATTGACCCATAAAAGAAGAAATTAGTTTATGTATAGCTACCCTGAAGTCAGTGGAGACACTGGAAAAATATATAAATTGTAAGAAATATCAAGACCTATTAAGAAGATCTTGCGTTAGCGCAGAGCCGAAGGGATCGATCGCGAAAAATTGTATTACTACATATCTTTTTTTCTTTTTCTTTTATATAGGTAGTACTGTCTGTTTTTCTTCAACGGTGCCTTTTATTTTGCTCCTAAATTGTCGTTCCATCTTTTGCTTGGGCGTCCTATACTTTGCCTAAAGGTGACTTGTCCCTGGCTATTCTTACTATCCTTGATTCAGACATCCTGCTTGTTTGTTGATTCCACTCTTTTTTTCTGTTCTTTACCCAAGTATTTAAATTGTCGACCCCACATATGCGTCTGATTTCCTCACGTCTTACCGTGTCTCATATTCCTTTTCCGGCAATCCTTCTTAAGATCTTCATTTCGTTGGTCTCCAGATGTTTTTGTGTTTTGTTTGTATCTGGTCTTGGTTCGGTCGTATAAGTAATATGTATATTCGGGCCTTTGTTTCCACTCTTACGTGTCTGTTTTTCCAAATTTGTCATTTAGGCATACGGCCGTTCTACTTGCTTTAATTATTTGGTTTTTTACCTCTTCTTCGATATTCTTGTCGGCTGATATATTAGTTCCCAGGTATATGAAAGTCATTACATTGTGAATAATTTAATTGTCTAACTCCAATTTGCATCTTATTGGTTCTTTGATTATTACTAAACTTTTTTGTTTTTGGGGCTGATATTTTGGCATTTTGTACTCTTTTTTTTCTTCACTTGTTTTACTATCGCATCGTAAATATATTTATTACTAATTCTTCTTCTTCAGGTGCCATCTCCGCTATGGAGATTGGCAATCATCATAGCTATTTTAATTTTTGAGGCAGTAGCTCTAAATAGTTGTTTTGAGCTGCATCCAAACCATTCTCTCAGGTTCTTCAGCCATGAAATTCGTCTTCTGCCGATGCTTCTTCTGCCATATATCTTTCCCTGCATTATGAGTCGCAGGATGCCATACTTCTCGCCCCGCATCACATGTCCGAGGTACTGTAGTTTTCTTTCTTTAATTGTAAGTTCAACTTCCTTCTCTTTACCTATTCTTCTCAGTACTTCATTGTTCGTAACTCTATCTACCCAGGAAACCCTCATAATTCTTCTATACGTCCACATTTCAAAGGCGTTAAGTCGTCTCATTGTCTCTACATTTAAAGTCCATGATTCCAGTCCATAGTATAGTACACTATATACGTAACATTTTGTTAGGCGTACTTTAAGAGCTAATGTTAAATCTTTGCTACATAGGACCTTTTTCATTTTCATAAAATTAGAACGTGCTTTCTCGATTCTGACTTTGATTTCTGCAGTGTAGTCATTATTTTCGGTTATAAGTGTCCCTAGGTAAGTGTACTTTTTTACTCTTTCGATCTGCTGGCCCTCTACTATCAAGATTTCGTTAGTATTATGGTTGTTTCTACTAATTTTCATAAACTTTGTCTTTTTGATATTGAGAGAGAGTCCGTACTCCCTACTACACCTTACTATTTTACTCATGAGTATTTGCAGGTCTTGTAAATTATCGGCTATTATTACTGTATCATCTGCATATCTGATGTTGTTAACTAAGACTCCATTTACTCTTATGCCGACTGTTTCATCTTCCAGAGTTTCTCGCATTACCTCTTCAGAATAAGCGTTAAATAATAGAGATGATAGTATGCAGCCTTGCCTGACTCGTCTCTTGATTTCCATTTCTTCAGATGTTTCTGTTTCAATTCTTACTATTGCTCGCTGATTGTAATAGAGATGTGTTATTAGTCTTAAATCTCTTTCATCTAGGTTTTTAGTTTTTAGAATTTCCATGAGTCGGTCATGTTTTACTTTATCAAACGCTTTATTGTAGTCTATAAAACAGACGTAAAGAGAACGGTTAACATCCAAACATCTCTGTGTCAGCACGTTGAAGGAGAATAATGCCTCTCTGGTGCCCATTCCATTGCGGAACCCATATTGAGTGTCACTAATATCCAGTTCCAGTTTAGAGTGTATTCTGGCGTGGATAATTTTCAGCAGAATTTTCAAGGTATGTGACATTAAGCTTATGGTTCGGTAGTCACTGCATTCTTTGGCATTCACATTTTTTGGCAAACACACAAATGCTGATGTCAACATTTCTCTAGGGACGATTCCCGTAGTATAGATAGCGTTGAACAGTTCTACTATTATGTCCAGGTTTTTCTCGTTGACCAACTTTATCAGCTCTCTAGGTAATTCATCTGGACCAGCAGATTTATTGGTTTTCATAGAGTTTATTGCCTGACTAACCTCTGATTTGGATATCTCTGGGCCTACATCTCCTTGGCTATCTACGGATGTACTAGCTTCTCTCTGGTCATGAAATAGTTCCTCGATGTACTCTTTCCATCGTCGTAGTTTTCGTTCTGTCTCCATTATAGTATTTCCGTTTTTGTCGAGCAATATATTTGAGGTTCTTCTATTTCCTATTCCGGCTAGTTCTTTGACTTTTTTATGTAGGTTGAAGTTGTCATATATGTTTTGAAGTTCTTCTATTTCTTTACATTTTTCAGAGAAGTAGGTTTCTGTAGCCTCCCTAATTTTTCTTCTTATTTGGTTTTGAAGCTGCTTATTATTACTAATTACTATGTACTAAATTGTAAATTAACTACTAAATATGTTTTTAAATAAATACTAAACATGAGACTTAAATTAATGCGCTTATCGAATATTAGGAGAATACCAGAACGGGTTCAGACCGGGAAGATCGACAATTAGTTCCATACATACAGTGGAGCAAATAATTCAAAAATCGAGAGAATACAACAGAGAAATGCACCTAATATTCATAGATTTCGAAAGCGCTTTTGAGACAATCAATCAGACGAAAATGATGGAGGAGCTACAGAATCTTGGAATTCCAGAAAAATTAAGACATATGCTAACAGTGAACCTAAAGAACACTACAGCAAAGATCAATTTCAACGGAACAACTTCTAAGGAGATCAATCTAAAAAAGTCGTAAAACAAGGTGACTCTATCTCACCGACACTATTTAACCTGATATTGAAAGTAATAATAAAGAGGACAAACTTCAACTGGTACCATATTATGCAGATGATCTAGTCATCATAAGGAAGACGAATATGACACTTGCACTTAAAAGCAGTTGAAAAATTAGATAAGGAAGCTAAGAGAATAAGGCTAGAGATAAACTAGCGCAAAACAAAATACATGACGACAGGAAAGGACGACAGAGCAAGTCAGAAATATCTAATAACAGAGAAACATAAATTTGAAACTGTATCCATCTTTAGCTACTTGGGAGTAACAATAGGCAAAACCGGAAAAGAGAGACAGCAAAAAGAATTCTGAAAGGCAAAAAACATATGGAATGAATAGAAATCTTTGGAGAAGCAGACACTAAGTAAGAGAACAAAACTTAACCTATAGAAGACCTTAATAAGGCCTGTTATTACATATGGGATATAAAAACAACGACGATTAACAAGAAAGAAGAAGATAGGCTTCTGAAATTTGAAAAAAAATAATGAGAACAACACTGGACCACAATGTAACAAGAGATATAGAGAGAAATAAGATAGATAATAAATGCCGAAATTGAAGAAGAATTAAAGAGAGGAAATATAGTCATATACATACAATCTCTTCGCTTAGAATGTATAGGACATATATACAGAGTCCCACAATCAGATATGTTGAGAAGAATAACTTACTGGACACCACTATGGCCCCGGTGTAGAGGAAGACCTAAAAGAAGATGGCTGGATGATGTAGAAGGAGACATAAGAGCAATGCATGTGAAAGACTGAAAAGATCAGTGCAGGAAGAACAGGAAGAAATGGAAAAGTGGCTCGACAGCAGCAAAGACACACAGCAAGCTATAAATGACAGAGGAGTAATCCACCTTACCCAAGAATTGGATTTTGAATGAATAAATTAAGTCAAAGCTTTACCGGATCAGAATAAACAAAAAGTTTTTTTTGAATGAGATATTTGAAATTAAAAATCACACTTTATTTTCTTTTTTTTTTCACCCCTGTAGCTTAATAAAATGAACATTATAGAGATTTTCATTGACTGTTTGCCCTCGATAATAATGTAGTTTTTCATTCTGCGTTTAAATTTTTCAAAAATATTTATTAGTCTTTTCAGAGCTCGAAAAAAGTTAATGCATTTAAAAAGCACTGGCTTAAAATTTTGCACCTACACTCTTAAGTTTCGGTTTCGTTTGTTTTACTAGTTGGTTATTCATCTCTTTTTTACATACGTTAAGGGCATATACTCCTAATAAAAAGATCCTTTTTTCTTGGCGTTGCCTTAAGATATTTTTAAAACCATTTCCTAATCCATTTGTGGTGCAGGTCGTCGACAGTTTATGTTATTATTTACTAACTGTTACACAACGTAATCTATGTTCAAGGAAATTTCTTATTATGAACTAATATACCAATTTTTGCTTTTTGTCTGAACAATGGGATTAAGTCCAATAAAGAAATTACCATTTATATTACCTTCTATCGGTGTCATATTACCATATAAATTGAAATATCCTTTTACATAACTAGAGCTAAAACCAGCAACTGAACCTCTTTCAACGATTTATATTATGTAATATTGAAGATAATCCACAGATACAACAAGAACTTTAAAGTTGTTTTTTGAAAACATTAGAAGTACTTATTTTTTCACAAAATAAAACAAACACCTAATATTTAATTCCACAGCGTCTTACTTGTGCAATCCATTGTGCTTTATCCATTTGTAAAACCTATAGATTAAGACTCTTTGCGGTCAAAATACAAAACAATAATATTTTGTATTTTGATAACTATTTCGGAAGTGGAAATCGAAACGTCAAACTAAATTTCAAAGTGAAATTGTGCTTATTCCCAAATAGTAAATTGCATTAAGATGCCACAAAATAGCTTCACAACAATATTCGTAAAAATATTACATTAAAAACTTTAAAATCATAATAATACGCTGGCACATATTCTCCACATTGCTGTATGACATAATGATAGGGGAGCAAAGTATGCTAAATTTGCAGTCACTCAAGCGTTATGGGGAGCGTTATTTTCCATTTCCAACAATACTTTTTTCCGATTATAGCGCCATCTATCCATACTGCGAAAAAATGTCTCGAATAAAAGTTGCTTCTTTTTACGCAAAGAATCCAAATCTGCAATAAAAATTTGAGTATCCCATTTAACATTTTAAAGTAACCCACATCCGTGGGGGTAGTGTTTGGTCCCATTCGATAGATTTTTCAAAAACATTTTGGAAGTGTATGTTGTAGTTTTTCGATCTGATGTTCATTTTGCGAAATATCGCGGGGTTTGTATTTAAAATTTTAAATTTACCCCCCACCCCTCTCCGTGGGGGTTATGTTTAGTACCATTCGATAGATTTTTAAAAAATATTAAAGACGCATTTTGTAGTTTTTCGATCTGACGTTCATTTCGCTAGATATTCGCTTTTTTTTGTGAATTTTTGACTCACTCATTTCCTTATTAATCTGAAAATTTAGAGTATTTTTAAGGATAGATTTTTTCAGGCCCCCCTTATCTAACTTCCCTGTGTTAAGAGTCAATATATGGTAGAGGTACAGCCGGTTCCTAAAAAAACTGATACGACTCTTAGTAAGATTTGATCATGTTGAGCAGTGTATTTGATTGATCTGACATTATATTTATTATGACAGACAAATAATAAAATAAACAAACAACAAACAACTGATTATGTTAATTCATAAATTGTACTAACTATTAAGGTCTAAATGTTTATATTATTTTGAATTCCTATATTTTATAAAGAGTATATAAATGATAGTTTTTACATCAAATAGATCACATAATTATTGTAAACGTGGATTATACAACAAAACAAATTAATATTCAATTCAGCCCTGTAACTTATTAAAATAAATATTATAGAAGTTTTCAGGGACTTTCAGCCCTCGATAATAATGTAGTCTTTCATTTTGAGTTTAAATTTTTCAAAAATATTTATTAGTTTTCTCAAGATTCGAAAAAAAAATGAATACAATTAAAATACATTGAGAATTTTGACATGCGTCACAATTTTGCATTAACTCAATGTAAAATTCTAAACTGTTGATTCCAGCTTCCCTAATTATTTGACATCAAATGACATGAGAAACTATTTGTAGAGGATTGAAATCTGTATTGAAAACAACTGTTAAAATTGGTCTACGTAATTAAACATATTCCAAAATTTTGTAAAAATGTAATACATTTCAGTTTTCAGCCCAAACTTAGGCCACACACAATGCAATATGTTCACATTTTTGAACTGTCAATATTTTTATTTTATCATCTATTGTTTAAAAACAATACAGTTGATAAGATACCCTCAGTTGCGGAGAAAGTATTAATAATAAAGATTAATAATAAAGCCTAATAACCGTGGAACAGAATAATCTATCTGACAAATTTTAAGATTTGTCAGTGACATTGACAGTATGTAAATATTAAGTATTTATCCTTCAAAATACACTGCTCAATTTTCTACAAAATACGCTTCAAGAGTCGTATCAGTTTTTTTTGGAACCAGGTGTACATCTGCAGGGTACCAGGTTTCTCCCCATATGATAATCTGACGCGCTCGAGTAACTGCAAAAATCCCCGCTTGGGCTTCCCTACCATAAAGATCTAGACCCGTAGAGACAAAAATTAAAAATTGAAAAACTTTGATATATGGATCTACTGACGAATATTGCGGTTAAGTTAGGTGGATCGAAATAGTTTTACACGGAATGAAAAGAGAAAAGAAATAACGAAAGCATTAAAAATTCAAAAGTTACAATATCTCGACCATATAATGAAACATCCAGAGAAATAAAACTTTGTTCACCTCATAATACAGGGCAAGATCGCTGGAAGAAGGGACCCAGGATGAAAAAGAACATTCTGACTCCGAAATTTCCGAAAGAGGGAACAAGAGACATTCTCTAATCTGTGTCGAGCTGCCGTAAGAAAAACTATATTGCTAATATGATTGCCAACACATAATCGCATGGGCTATTAAAGGAAGTATTTTGCGATGTATTAACTAGTCAGATACAATGCCTAAATACTCGTTTTCGGTTATTTTTCCAAATACTTCGTGCACTACGAAATTCCTACAAACTGCATTAAACGACAAACTTTGAGTAAACACTTCTTTACCTTCTTCCTTGATTAAAACCTTATGATAGTTGATTTTTTTTATAATATGTTTAATTTTAGTCACTCGTAACTAAAGAAAAGCGTTTCTTAAAAATATTTTTTCATATTTTTTTATTTTTTACTTTTTAGTCTTACACTTTTCAAACATCACAATAAATCGTCATGTTTATTAAAATATGTAAAAAACATAATAATATGATGTACAAACATGAAAAGTAGTCGGAATCGGCAAAAAATTTGAAACTTTATTGTTTATTTATGAAGCATAACGTAAACAATTAACGTAAATAGTGAAATTATGTATAGTTCATATAATTAGCTACAATCTGTAAAAGTTTCAAGTTTCTTCATTGTAAAAAACTCGAGAATTTAAGCAGTTTCCGTTAAAATTGTTTTTTTACAATTAATAAAAAAAAAGTTTATTAACTATTCGTGTATTGTTCCCGCGAATGCATATGTCTGCAAATTTTTGTCATTTGAATTGAAGAAAAGGCAGTCAAATTAACGTAGAAAGATTTGACCCAAACGATTGAACTAAAGAAAAGTGTTCAATTAATTAATACGACAAAACGAATTCTAATGTTAATTGTAGCACAAAACGTCTCTACCGGTGGTTTTTCTAAGACTTCGATAAAAGCACGAATTTTTTTAATTCGAGTTTTGGTTGAAGTTTTGTTTCGTATGGTATTGACATTTGACACGAATAAACGCCGATTTATATATAAAAAAATATATGATCGTTCAAAATTTGAAACTTTATTGTTTATTTATGAAGCATAACGTAAACAATTAACGTAAAAAGTGAAATTATGTATAGTTCATATCATTAGCTACAATCCGTAAAAGTTTCAAGTTTCTACATTGTAAAAACAAGAGAATTTAAGCATTTTCCATTAAAATCGTTTTTTTTTTATTTGAACAATTAATAAACATAATTTTTTTTTTATTGACTATTCGTGTATTGTTCCCGCGAATGCATATGTCTGCAAATTTTCATTCATTTGCGTTGAAGAAAAGTCAGTCAAATTTACGTCTAAAGATTTGATGCAAACTATTGAAGTAAAGAAAAGCGTTTAATAAACAAAATTCCAATCATCTTTTATGTATTTGTGGACTAAAAAATCTGGCAAAAGCAGCCACCTTTCTACAACAGTCAGGAGTTATTTAATTTTTAGTGGCCGTTATTGACAGGTTTTACTGTATAAAGACTTGCATTGAAACTAAACTCCGATTTCCCCTACTTTACATGTATCGTCTAAGTATCGCAAACCTACATCCGGTCAATCGGTTACAGGTGTGGATGACCCATGACCCGAAGAGGCTTCCGCATACCTGTCATTAAAAATATACGTACCATCCCTGCGTTATAGGATTCTAGGTTAAATAAGTCATGTATTAGATTTTACTGTCTGTTACGGAATACATACGATGGCAGGTGGATACAGCAGTTTCTTACTTAATTATATTATATTTGAAATATAAATTTAAAGAGATATATACGCTGTGTTTCAAAACCAGGAATGCAATTCATTAAAAGATTTAAACATGTAATTTTCTTTCTTCTTTCCTTCTCCCCTTTTACCCTAATCAGGTTGTCAGATTTGGGATCGCTACTTTAGTTTCCATTCACCATCTCTTCCATTCTTTTCTATTTTCTGCCATTATTTTCAATTCCTCAAGTGATTTTTCTTGAAATTTCCCCAGCCATACTACTTGCTGCATCTATTTTTTTCTTGGTCTCTCTCTGTTTATTTATACGATGTTCTTTGCTTCATGGACTTGTAATTCTGTTGAGTTGCATCCTCATCAAATGCCCATATAGTTCATTTGTCTCTCTGCTACTTTATGCGTGTAAAACATTTTTCCCGTGAATTGTAGGTAAAATGACACGGTTCAAAGAAATTCAACATACAGGTACTAAAGCGTTCCCGTTTCGACCTAGCTAGGGCGCTGATACGATCAGTGCCGTAGTTATCTTACTGTGTAGCGTTGTGTTAAGGTTTTTATCATTGTATGAATTAACCAACTTAACAAAATTTCCGTCTGTATAACGGAACGACTGCAAAAATTAAAACCGGATCAAGAATGACTGAGGGTTGCTGTATTTCGCCTACCCTTTTCAAAGTTTATCTGAAACAAGCACTCAAGCTGTGGAAAAGAAAATGTAATCGCATGGGAATCCCTCTCAATGACGAGACAAAACTATACACTTTATGTTTCGCTGATGATCCAATTCTGATTGCTCAGGATCATGACGACTTGAGTTATATAATGCGGAAGCTAATAGATTATAACAAATGGGGTCTCTAAGTCAACATTAAGAAAACTGAAGCCGTGTGTATTGGAGGGACAAAGCAGTAAATTACATTAGACGATGGGGTAGAAATTAAACAGCGTGATGGATACAAATCATGGGAAATACGATACTGATGTTCACAACGTGTTTGTAGACTTCAAACAGGCATGCGACTCAGTCAAAAGGAACAAACTATACTATATATTGGCTGAATTGGCAATACCACACAAGCTAATAAGACTTATTAAAGCCACAATGGATGAAACTCAGGCATGTGCACGAATACAAAACCACCGGACAGACTTTTTCAAAATTTCGCAGGGACTAAATTAGGGAGATGGGCTGGCTCAAACATTGTTTAACCTGGCACTGGAGTATGCGGTTAGGCAAATGCAAACTGGACGAGGAAACCTACTGACCAACCAAACGGTTCAACTGGCCGCTTATGCCGATGATATTAACATTATGAGTAGAACATCAACAGGAGCACAGGAAACATACGCAGAGTTAAAAACACAACAAAAATGCTAGGTCTGGAAATTAACACAGAAAAAACAAAAATAATGACTCAGACGAGAAGAAATATAGTCCCACAAAACATTATACATGAAGATGACATTGAAACGGTTGGAAAGTTTACATACCTGGGAGTAGAAATATATGCCGACGGATCAGACGATGGAGAAATACGGAAGAGAATAACGCAGGCAAAAAGAGCTTATTTTGCCCTCTCACATATATTTAGGTCTAAAAGTGTCCACCGAAATACAAAGATGAGAATCTATAAAACTTTAATTCGACCAATAACATGCTATGGTAGTGAAGCCTGGGTCCTGAAAGAAACATCCAAAAACAAACTCGACACATTCGACAGGAAAGTATTGAGCAGAATACTAGGACCTGTGAGGGAAAACGGAATCTTCAGAAGTCGATACAATAACGAGCTTTATCAACTTTATAAGGAAACACCCCTGTCCGACTTCATTAGAATACAAAAATTGCAATGGGCCGGACATGTAATAAGAATGAGAGAGGATAGGCTACCAAAAAGAGCACTGAATGCTAGAATGCAGGGAAAGAGACCGGTTGGAAAGCCAAGAAAGCGCTGAGAAGACACAGTAAACAGCGACGCACAAGCCCTTTTAGGAGTCCGTGTATGGAGAAGAGCAGCCACAGACAGGCAAGGGTGGAGGCAAAAAATAAAGGAGGCCAAGGCTCAATTTGTGCTGTAGTGCCGTAGAAGAAGAAGATGATGAATACAAGTACCTGGGCATGAAGATAACTCGAGATGGAACACTAGGTGCAGCTATAAAAGACAGAAACATACATGGTAGAAAAGCCATATCCAGGACGAACGGCATTCTGTGGGATCAAACAATATCTAAAGCGAACAGAGAGCTTATATACAATACCATACTTAAAAGTGTAATCACATATGGCAGTGATGTTTGACCACTGAAACAAAGAACAGAGAAAATGTTACTAGTAACAGAAATGGACTTCTGGAAAATCAAGAAGAGATCGGATACCAAATGAGAGAATACGAGAAATGGTGGGAGTCACACATACAATAATTGATGACATCAAAACAAAACAGCTAATATGGTACGACCATGTACAGAGATGCCAGATGACAGGATCTCTAAACAGATTTTGACGTGGACACCACAAGGGAGAAGGAAAAGAGAAAGGCCGAGAAAAATCTGGTGGGAGAGAATTGAAAAAGAACTAGAGAAAAGAGAAATCCCTCCAAGTCTATGGTTAAATAGAGAAGAATAACGATTATGAGTCGGAAGGCGTCGAAGAACGCTGTAACTGATATTAGTAACACAGATTAACATAACATTACTGTGGTAGTAAAAAAATTTCTACTGTCCACACTGGCGGTATACCTTGATATTCTTGGGGATATGATGGTTTAACTTTAACTGACTTTATCATAAAAGTAAATATTTATAAATTTTAGAGTACCTTACTGTCCCAACTGTGTTCTTTTTCTTTTACACTATTATATATTTTTCATCTTTCTTTGCCGACGTCTAAATTGTTCAATTGCTGAAGCGCGCTTCAACACGCGCTTCAACGCGTTGTTGGTCCGACCTTTACTTGCCAACTCAAAATTATGCAATTCTTTCCAGAAGCAACTAAACAAACATTTTTCAATCATTAGTATATACTTCTTTATATGCCCGGCGACATACCACAAAATAAACTTCCAATATGTATGTAGGAAGAGTTTTCTATAAAAATAACATCCAGCATGCCCCTTATGTTCACTTACTGCATCTGCCACATTACCATCCTATTTGAATTCTATGCAAGTCTCGGTTTCTTGAAGTCTCTATCAAAACTATGACGGCAAAGAAGTCTTTGTAGTCGCAAGCGCAACAGGAAATATAAAAATGACATAAAGTCACTTGTCGTGATTAAGTAGCCATTGAAAAGAGTGCTCTTTGAATGGTGAATAGCGAGAGAATTGTCATGAGGTAGACGCAATGCGACTATTTTTCGTTTTCGATAAGTTCCCAGTATAGTAGAGACAAATACACTGCAAAATATTTAACTACAAAAAACTGAAAAAACTGTAGGTCATTGCAAAGTACACACATCAAAATAGTATGGAGGGCAAAGTAATCAAAGAATAATTAAATGGTAATTTCACAAGTTATTTGGAAAATATCGAAATTGAACAAATCTAGACGCTGCTTAAATATAAATTGTAAATAACACAACAGCTAGAGGTTTTAATCAATTCAAAAGATAATTAAAGAAAAATTCTCAACTAAAACTTAAAAATAAAGTCGTAGGCTCTTGTTAGTAGAGTGTATGACCACCTCTGTTATTAATGACAGCTCGACATCGATCTGGTATACTTCTTATCAAATTGTTAATATCGTCTTGCTCTATTTGTTGCGTTTACTATTAAATACAGTTTAGCAGCTGTTCCCTTGTCTGAAACATTAATCCTTGCCGTTATACACGTCTTTTTAGCATCTCCCAAATGTGGTGGAATAGGGAAATACCTGGATATTGTTATGCTCTAGAAAAATTCAACATTTCTGGCAATTCTGGCAACATGCGGACGTGCGTTGTCGTACATCAACAAAAAAATTTCTTCGAACTGTGCAGCATCATATGGACGAGCAATAGGTTTAAGAATATGACCTCTATATTGATCTGCTGTTGAAAACCCTTCAATATGAACGAGATCAGTTTGAAAACCTATTAAAATTACAGACCAAACCATCAAAGCTCCTTCTTGATATCTGTCAACTTTTTGAACAGTTTGCAAGCAAGATGCATCGCTAGGTGTTCGCCACACCCTCGATCTTCGTGAATCGGATCTTAAAACATATCTAAATTCAGCGGTGAAATGAATATTGGCCATTTTCTTCTTGCCAAATTTCATGTTTTTCGGTTCAGTCTAATCTCGTTGTGCGATTCCCACGGGAAAATACTAAAACTCTATTGGGATGTCTAGCGTGAAAATTATACTCATGCAATATATTCCTGACAGTTTGAACAGATACATTAATGCCATGAATGTTTTGAAGCTCACTTCTTAGCTGGCTAGCAGTAACATTGTGGTTCCTTAATGCCCGAAGGCGAACAAACCTGTTATGTTGTACGGTCATGTTGCTCTTGATGGACCAGTTTGTCTTTCCCTTGCATCACCAGTTTCTTGAAATCGCTACCATGTAAACAGGAAACCCATTATAAACGCCCGGCACGGCACAGCCCGGCACGGCACAGCACAGGCCGGCACGTCCAAAAACCCATTTGTAACGGCCGGCACGGCACGGCACCGGAAAAATGTTCATTTGCCATGGAGACCTCGTCAGAAGAGTAAGTGAAATTTGTGCTGAGATTTGAAACAGACGAAAATGCAAAATTACTACGGAAACATCGGTTTTGGGTTCACGAAATATTAAAAAAAAAAGAAGAGAACATGGCGATTTTCATCATCTTTTCCCGCATAAAGATGATCCAAAATTTCTCAAATATTTTCGAATGTCTCAAACCAAATTTTATATTTCCATATTTCAAAACAAACAACGCGCTTTCAATTAAAAAATCAACAATTATCTACTTACTACCAACAATTATGACGCACTGGCGCCGACTGGCCGTTCAGGCCGTTCGACTTCAACGGATTTTATTCTCCTCGGAGAATTTCGGCCGTTCCGTTTGCGTGCTGGACTGTGCCGGGCCGAGCTGGCCGCTCATAATGGGTTACATTGCATTTAAAACTATACAAATTAATTTGGACTGTCCTGTGCCGTGCCGGGCCGTGCCGGGCTGTGCCGTGCCGGGCGTTCATAATGGGTTTCACCGTCGTACAGTACTTTTGGTAGAATGCACTGCACAGCTTCTGCCACGTCGCGGCTTTTTATACCACTTTGAATTATACCAATAGCTCGTAGCTGTGTTTCACGATCAAGATGATTTTTTTAGATTAGATTAGATCGAGATTAGCTAAAATCACAGTAACAACAAATTCTAACTACAGTTATAGTATGGTATAGTTAGACCCAAACCCAGACATCCAAAGTGAAAGTTATCCTTTAACACCAAATTGTTCTATATGGTCCACATAATGTTCAGAAAAAAGTTACACCATTTTGAGCGTCCGGTTTGGGGGGGGGGGGGGAATGGGAGAGAAGTAGATAAATTAGTAGTTTTTTACGTTTTTCGTCAATATTTCTAAAACTATGCTTTAGCGTAAGGAATGTTTTATAGAAAAATGTTCTACATCAAATTTAAAACAAAAAAGGTTCTATACATAATTGTTATCAAATCAACGGTTCCAGAGTTACGGAGGGTGAAAAGTGGAGGTTTTCGATACTTTTTATATTCACCGATTTTTCCCCCCTCTCCTTCCCAAACCCGACGCTCAAAATGGTGTGACTTTTTTCTGAACATTATGTGGACCATATAGAACAATTTGGTGTTGGAGGATAACTTTCACTTTGGATGTCTGGGTTTTTGGTATAGTTATATCATAAATATTGCCCAAAAAATATAAAAAGTATCGAAAACCTCAACTTTTCACCCTCCGTAACTCTGGAACCGTTGATTTTATAACAATTATGTATAGAACATTTTTTGTTTTAAATTCCATGTAAAACATTTTTTTATATAACATTGTTTACGCTAAAGCATAGTTTTAGAAATATTGACGAAAAACATAAAAAAAACTACTAATTTACCGGCTTATCTCCCATCTCCCTCCCAAACCGGACGCTCAAAATGCTGTAACTTTTTACTGAACAATATGTGGACCATGTAGAACATTTTGGTGTTGGAGGAAAACTTTTACTTTGGATGTTTGGGTTAGGCCTTTTTTTGGACCAGTTATACTATACTACCTCCGTAACTTTGGAACCATTCATTTTAGAAAGATTATGCATAGGGCCTTTTTTATTTCAAATTTAATGTAGAACAATTTTGTATGGAGGGTTGTTCATGCTAAACCGCATAGTTTTAGAAATATTGGCGAAAAACTTAAAAAACTACGAATTTTCCAATTTCTCCCCCCTCTCCCTCCCAAACCCGACGCTTAAAATGTTGTGACTTTTTTCTGGACATTGTGTGGACC